>NC_092454.1:597639-787639 GCF_036169615.1 Heliangelus exortis
TAGAGGAGAGGAGAGGAGAGGAGAGGAGAGGAGAGGAAGAGAGAGAGGAGAGGAGAGGAGAGGAGAGGAGAGGAGAGGAGAGGAGAGGAGAGGAGAGGAGAGGAGAGGAGAGGAGAGGAGAGGAGAGGAGAGGAGAGGAGAGGAGAGGAGAGGAGAGGAGAGGAGAGGAGAGGAGAGGAGAGGAGAGAAGAGGAGAGAAGAGGAGAGAAGAGGAGAGAAGAGAAGAGAAGAGAGAGAAGAAGAGAAGAGAAAGAGAAGAGAAGAGAAGAAGAGAGAGAGAAGAGAGAAGAGAAGAGAAGAGAAGAGAAGAGAAGAGAAGAGAAGAGAGAGAAGAGAAGAGAAGAGAAGAGAAGAGAAGAGAGAGAAGAGAAGAGAGAGAAGAGAAGAGAAGAGAAAGAAGAGAAGAGAAGAGAGAAGAGAAGAGGAAGAGAGAGAAGAGAAGAGAAGAGAAGAGAAGAGAAGAGAAGAGAAAGAAGAGAAGAGAAGAGAAGAGAAGAGAAGAGAGAAGAGAAGAGATGCACAGCTCCATTTTTTCATGTGAAGGTATGCTAAATACTGGGGAATGATGTGGGGCAGGTCCTTGCTTTGCCCCAGTGCAGCTGGGAAAAGCATTTTCCCAGGCTGCAAGGAAAACACATTTGGTAGGTACCAGCTTTCCCAGCATGAACACTGGTCCTGCTGCCTGCAACCCATTCCCTGGGGCAGTGCCCAGCCCAGAGCAAAGCCAGCACTGTTCCTAACCCCACTCTCTGAACCCTTTCTTTGTACCCTCCCAGGTTCCACCCTTGCTCTCCGATTCACAGGTGGAACTTAAGGAGGCACAGGTTGCAGCCAGATGTCCTGCAAACAGATATCCCCTATAACATGTATATAGGACCTGGATAATCCTGAAATATTCCTTACGAGGCGTGCTCGGGAGAGCTGCCTTGTTATTAGAGCACCAGAGTCTTGCACGTCAGCCCCAACAGATGGAAAAAACTGGGAAAGGCATTTAACATTCCTGCTCGTTTCTTTAAAAAAAATAATTATCTTATTAAAAGTGCCAAATGTGATTTTCATTTCTCCTTATTCATCCTCCTGGTAGAAGTGGAGTTAAGTTGGCAGCAGTGCAACAGCACAGAGCTGGGGCAGGAATTGGGGAAGGAGCAAGCCAGGATTGGAACTCCAGAATCCAGGATTTCAGCCCGGTCCAACCTCATTAATTTACAAAGGGTGCTTTGTGCGATCATCATAACATTAAAATTACACATTAGGCACCTTTTGATCATACAGAACGTGCCGAAGGGGTCCTGGTGGAACAGCTAGAGACATAAACCCTGGGAGATGGTGTGGAAATGGCCCACGGGGAGTTCTCCTGCAGCAGGTGGGCTGGGGGCCTGCTGGGAGCTCAGCAGGAGCTCAGCAATCCTGGGAAAGGGTTGGTGACTCCTGGAGGAAGCAGGCACTGGGGTGGATGATCTGGGCTGGGCTGGGGAGGTTGTGTGGTGGTGCCTGCCCTGCACACTGAGCTGGGCATCAGCTCACTGAAAACTTGGGGTTGTTCCTACAAATCAGGAGCTGGTGGTGCCAGGTAGCACCTCAGAGAGCCCTGGAGACAGGAAAGTGAATGGAGGTATTTGTTGCAATAAAAAGACTGGAGAAGCCTGGTCTGGAGGATGCTCTGGTGGGATTAATTTCACTGACCACTGGTCAGCTTCTGCTCTGCTCACTCCATGTCCCCTGCAGCCCCTGGAGTGAAACCAAGGCTCTGGGTGAGCTTCGGGTGCTCTCTCTTCATCACCCAGCTTGGGCTGGAGGGAGGGGTCCCCAAGGACAGCAGGGGATGGGCTGGGAACCCATCCTTGTTCTCCAAGGGCTGTGGAAGGGGACAGAGAACCCCCAGGCGAAGGTTTGAGCTCTTGCCTGGGGGTGAGGGATGGAGCTGAAAGGTCTGAACCTGCTTTGGGCAAAGCAAAAGCCAAATTGCCATCCAGGCCTCTGCCTCAGCCTGCCTGCCTCTTGCCTTTGCCTTCAACTTGGGGTTAACCCAAGGAAGATTTTTTTTCTCCTCTTCAATAAACACCTGTTTAGAGTTTTTTTTAAAATGTCTGGTTCCCAAGAGTTGTGTTATAATAAGGCACGGGTTTAATTGCATTGAAAGGAAGGGGGGAAAAAAAGGTATGATTTCTAAAAGGACAGAATACTTATGATATTTATGGACCCATTTAACACACTGCTTTGGTTTAAAGAGGTGGGGATTTACATGTGTTAAGTGCTCCTACAAATCTCCTTTACCCTTTCTTGGAAAAGGGCAACACAATAATAATTGTTAAATTTATGTGTTAAGACGTCTGTACCAGAGAGCTCTGCACATCACTGAGCCAAGCACAGCAGATTCCCTGCATCCACTTTTTATCCTTCCACTTTCCTGGATAAAATAGCAACCTGGGCTGGGGCAGGGGTGTTGGCACCGGGTGATCTTTAAGGTCCCTTCCAACCCAACCCATTGGAGGCTTCTAGGAAATGCCTGATCCTTCCCTTCCCCTCTGAGCCAGCTCTGCTGCCTGGCCCTGCACTGCCAGAGGGGCAGGAACCTGCCCCTGGGCTTTGAAATTAACAACACTGAATTATCCTTGCCGGCAGAGAAAGCTTTAAAGAGGACCAGAATATAGTGGAATAGGAAGTAGTGTAACAGAATTTCCCAAAATGTAACAAAATATAGGAAAAAATGTAACAAAACGTAGCAAAACATAGCAAAAAATGTAACAAAATGTAGCACAACATGACAAAAATGTCCCAAAATGCAAGGTAACAAAACATAATGTAACCGAATAGGCTACAATAGGATAGAACAGAACCAAAACCCGCTTGGAAGGGACTTAAAGGATCACCTGGTCCAACCTCTTGGCAAAAGCAGGTTCTGGACAAGGTGGCCTCAATCCCTCTCCAGCTGAATCTGCAAAGCACCCAACTTTAGGGAACACACTGCTTCCCTGGGGAGGGGTTTCCAGTGCCTCATTGCTCCCACTGGGAAAAATTCTCCTCTTGTACCCAGTCAGGGTCTCCCCAGGAGTGACTTGCACCCCTCACCCTTGCCTTGTCCTTGTCCCCTTGCTCTGATCTGCCAGACCCCAGACGGAACCCAGGGGTGGGGGAGCAGCAGTGGTGTTGGTGCAGCCCTTTAGGGCCAGCCCAGCTCCATCCAGCTGCAGCACTAAAAATGGGGTTTTTTCCCTCTGAGGGTGCCTTAAGTCTGGCTTTAGCTGCTCCAGAGGCAGGAGGGGTGCTGATCCCCAGCTGTGGGTGCTGGGGTGTGCAGGCCAGGCTGTGGGAGATGCCATCTCCATCGGGATGAGCTCCTGGAGGTGCTGTAAGGAACTCTCTGGAGCAGGCTCTTCCTCTACCATTGAGAGGAACGGGCTGCACCAAACGCCAGGGACGCTAAAGTCGGTGCTAATTGCTATTTGTTTATCCTCCTCCTTAAAAACCTTCAAAGCAACTGCAAGGAACCCCGGGTGAACTTGTATCGCTGCTAACACCATCTCCTCGGTGCGATGCAGCCGACACCCGGGCTGGGAAAGGCACTCGCGGCTCCTCTGCGCAGAGCCCTGGGGAAAGCGGCTTTTCCAGAGGCACCGAGAGGCGGGCAGAATCCTCCGGGAGAGCCCCGTGCTCCCAGAAGAGCCTTGTTGTGCTGCTATTTATCACAGCTTGATAAAAACAAGTCCGGGACACGGTTGGTGGTTGGGTTTCCCCAGCCTGTGCCGAGCTCCCGGCTGCGCTGCTGCGGGCACAGCCCCCGGGGAGCTCCTGCGGGGGATGCCGAGCCCTCGGACACCCGTGGGCTTCTGCCGGGGGGGGAAATGGGGTGGCAGTGGCCACGAAGTCACTGCATGGGCAGGAGAGGTGCCCAGCCCCAATCCGGATCAATCCTTCCCAAAGGCAGCTTTGCTGGACCTCCCACTAGGTCAGGATGCTCACAGCCCCAGGTAAAAAGCCAGCATTTCCCTGGTGGTACTGAGGAATCCCTCGGCATCTTCGTGTGAAGCACGGGGTATTCTCCTTTTGGGGTGGAAAACTTTCAGCTCCGTTCCCCCAGGATGAAGATATCTTTGTCAAATCCCTGGGATGGAGGCTGTGGCCAAGCCCTGACATTCCTCATCCCATCCCACTGCACCAGATCTCTTTCCTCCTTGCAGTTTGCCTGTTTATCTCCAATCTGTCTATTTAAACTCCTTCTAAACAAGATGGGAATATCTTTATGCCTGTTTGTAAGAATATTCTGCATCCATCTGTTATTTACATCGTTCGTTTTCCTGAGGTGTCTCCAACAAATCCTGGCTGGATGTTCTGTATGTGTTATTAATAAAACAGCTGTAAAAATATTAACTGTACAGCCTAATTGTCAGCCCTGATTAAGAGCCAGATTTATCCCTGAACGGATGCTGAGACTCAGAATGTGGCAGCTGGCCAGACCTGACCCTTGCAGCTCTCTCCTTGCTTTGCTCCTGGAGCATTTGGATTGCAGAGCTGCACCCAGGCACCTCCTTTAGTTTTTGCCCTTTCCACCTTGTTGCACCACGGTTACTCTTCACCTCCACATCTTTTCCACATTTTTTCCTCCCTGTGTGCAGGAAAAAAACTGCCTTTGGACAGTCTGTCTCGAAAAGTTCAGATCCCAGTTGAAGGGCCTCAACTCCTCCACTGGGAACACTGGGAGATGCTGCCTGAAAATTCAATTCTGCTGCTTTTTGGGGACAGCACCTCAAGTGCCCCCACACCAGCAGGTCCAACACCTCCTACTTTTTGATTTTTTTCTCTCTAGTTTTTTTCCTAGCAGGTTTGCAGTTTAAAAGGATGCTTCCCCTGCCCTTCCCTTGGGTTGAGCCCCTTGCTTCAGGATCACTCACTCCACCATCACCCCCAGAAGCTGCATCAAGCCCTGGATAATGCAGGTTCCCACAACAAATTGCAGAATTTCAGTCAGAAGTGCCCCGTGGAGCCTTAACTGCTTCAGAAGTAGTTGGCTTAAACGAACATGAAGTTCCATGAGCTCCTTAGAAATGTGTTGGCTCTCAAAACCTGCACCAGTTCGGTGGGGATCTCTTGCAGAGCAGCATGGGAAGTGCCAGGATTTAGCTCAGCATGTCTATTTTTACAAATTTTGGGGCTGAGTACCCTTTGAATAGGTGTCTTCATTTCATCCTGTGGTCAAAACCTGAGCCCTGTCGTTGCTGACCCCTCCTCCTTTCAAAAGACTTAAGGTAAGAGCTGAGGAGTTCCAGGATGGAACCTGCAGAGATGCAAGGGGGCTGAGGGAAAAAAAAAAAAAAAAAAAAAAAAAGAGCACAAAGGCAATGTCTGTACCTTATCTGAAGCTGTGTCACAACATGGGCTTGGACAAACCCCATGGGGGGTCCTTGGGGGCACAGAGGGGACCTGAGGACAACACTAGCTCCTCCCAGGGAAAGCAGCATCCCCATTGCAAAGCTGGTTTGGGACCAGAAATGCTTCTAAAGCAGTGTGCTCACTAGAGTTCTGTAAGAAAAGAGTCTTTTGGGTTCTGAGATCTGCAGAGACTCAAGATATTCTGGCAGTCTCACCCAGTTCAGCTGAGATGAAGGGAGCCATCCCTGCCTGGCACTCCGGGTTGTGCTCTCCCAGGAGCTGCAGTCTGAAGATGAGTGTTTGTGGCATTTTTTATGTTACCATGGGGATTGCTATAGTAACAATCCTCCTAACCCTTCATTTATTAATTTACTTTGTTCCAAACCTAAAGGTAAACCGAATATCCACAGAAACAATGGCTTGAAAGAGAGCTCACCCTCCCTGCCATCCACGCTCCAGGTTCCAGCCAAAGGGCCTTGGGTTTGTGTTGAAAGGACAACATTTGCAGATAATTTAATACAGAAAAAGGAATGAGATTCCACAAGGTTTCCTTTGAGACTGGAAAACAACAGCTGATCTATGTCAGAAGGCATTACAGCACCCAGCAGTTTAGCAACCCTGCTGCACAGCATCCTTTGGCAGGAGGGAGGGTGGAAATGCAGGCTCGGGGGGTGGAAATGGCCAAAAAGCCACAGAATCATGGAATACCAGACTGGTTTGGGTTGGAAGGGATCTGCAAAATCCAGTTTTAACACCTCCCACCAGCCCAGGTTGCTCCAAGCCCCATCCAACCTGACCTGAGACACTGCCAGGGATGGGGCAGCCACAGCTTCTCTGGGAAACCTGGCACAGGGGCTCAGCACCCTCACAGCAAAGAATTCCTCCTAAGATCCAATATAAATCTCCCCTTTTCCATCTTAAAATCCTTCCCCCTCATCCCATCCCTCCCTGCCCTTGTCCCAAGTCCCTCCCCAGCTTTCCTGGAGCCCCTTCAGGCACTGGAAGGTGCTCTGAGGTCTCCCCATTGCAACCTTCGCTTCTCCAGGTAGGAAAACCCCAACTCACTCAATCTCCATCCTCTCCGTGGCCTCCTCTGGACTCACTCCTCATCCTTCTTGTGCTGGGGACTCCAGAGCTGAAGAGGATGCTCCAGGTGTGGGTTTCCAGGTGGCACAGAGCTGGGGGATGATGGGGATGGGTGTTAGGGGAAGTGTGATGGCAGCAGCCCTAAGCAGCAGCCCAGCAGGGCAAGGAGCAGGGGGGATGCCAGCCCTGGGGTGATGATGGGACCTCAGCCTGGTCCCAGTGTCCCAGGGGTGGGAGAAGGAAGGAGGGCTGCACGGGGAGGGAAAGGCAGGCAGAGACACCAAGGGAAGGCAGAAAGTATTAAATATTTTTAAATGGCTGTTTGATTTTACAGGGTGCCAATATTGGGCTTTGCAGTTCCGTGGTAAACACCAGATTACTTGGTAATTATGCTTAAGCATTACCAAGCACTGTACCTGCAGAAATAATTGCTGTATTAAGGGCAGTTACTGGGTCCCTGGATAACCCTGGAGTCTAACACTTCAAACAAGTCTATCATTTATTCTCCTGACATAAAAGCTGCTGGCCGTTCAGGTATTGCACGTGATCAATGGGGGTTTTTAATGGCAGTGCTGCTGATCTAACCTAATAACCAGAGGATCATAAAAGGCAATAAGCAGCTTAAACCAACACGGGAAGCACAGGCTGTACGGCCAGAGTGGGAGCTGTTCCAGGGCCCCAAAGGGTCTTCAAATCACTTTATTTTTATGGGGTAAACGTAACCACGTCAAAAAACCAAACTTGACATTTTCAAGTGGTTTAAAACCCGCTGTAAAACCCTACTCTGGGCACAGGATTCCTTTACAAGGTCTCAGCCCTCCAGCTATTGTTGTGCCTCCGCAGCTCAGCTTTGCCCAGGTTTATTTTCCACGGGTGGGTTGTCCTACTCTTGCATTTCTTTTTAAATAAGAATGTTATTTATGTGCCATTTTAAAGAAAAAGAAAAACAAACCAAACCATTTACCTCCTTTTATCCCCTGTTGTGCCTTTGGGTGCAAACCCTTCCATCAGGAGAGGTTCTGCTGGGGGAGGGTGATGGCCAGGACCACCCTTTGACCTGCCCTTCCCTTCCCTGCACAGGCTCAGAGTGGCCACCCAGGGTGGGCTAAAAAAAGAAGAAAATTTTTTTTAGAAAAAGGACAAACCTGCTAGAAGGTGAACTTGGGGTTTCTGCTGGTGCAGCAGAAGTCTTCCCAGGCTGATTTGTGTCCTGCAGCTTTCCAGTGAGAGCACATTGCCTCCTCTCTCCCTGGGATGGGGGTCTGTACCAGCAAGGGGAAGCTCCTGAGGAATCTGGTTCTGTGTCAGGTAAAGCTGAGGTGCTAAAAAAAAAAAAAATAAACAAATAAATTCAGGATGCAAACCAAGTGAGAAGAGAAGTCTCAGCAGAGCACTGGCATCTCCTGGGGCTTTCAGTTGGGGCAGTGAAGGTGACCAGGTCCTGCAGTCACAATGGGAGGGAAGGGGCAGGACTTGGGGATTTGCTTTTGGACAACTCCTTACCTACCCAGGGATGAAGTTTCCCCTGCAGGTGATTTGAGACCTCATCTCCATCCAGGAGCCCAGAACTGCCTCTGCTGGGGCTTCCTGGGACCATGAAGCTACAGAGAGCTTCCCTGGCACCTCAAGGGCTGGAAGAGAGAGGCCAGAACCCCATGAGCTGGTGGGTGGCAGCATCCTTTGGGCCCCACCAAACCCTCGGGGGCTGGGAGAGGCCAGGACCCCATGAGCTGGTGGGTGGCAGCATCCTTTGGGCCCCACCAAACCCAGCCCAGCCCTCGGTGCCAAGGAGGAGATGCAGGGATCATTTGTGTGAGAGGCAAGCACGAGGAAATCTGTTTCTTTGGGAGGGAGAAAATGTCATTCCCTACTTAGTGCTGCTTTGCATATTCCTGTAGAAACACAGGGCTGTTGCTGGCAGCAACACCAGCTCCTCAGTGGAAGTGAGCAGGTCAGGGAAGAGCACAGAGGGGATGGACAGGGTCAGCTGGGCTCCTCTGCAGTGTCAGGACACATGGGCAGGTCCCTGTGTCACCCAGGGGTCCAAAAAAAGGTGGCTGGTGCTGTGCCAAAAACCAAAGTGAAGATAATGCTGAAAGTGGATAAAAATGGGCAAAGATTATCCTGAGGGCTGTGGAGTGGGTATGCAGGGCTGCAGGGGGTGATGGACAAGCCCAGGGCTGGCTTCTGGGGTGGGGTGGCCAGAGGAGATCCCGGGGAGATGGCCAAGGAGGTAACTGAGCAGCAACCCAAGGGGATGATGGAGGAAAGAGCTGAGGAGGTAACTGAGGAGATGAGCAAGGAGCCAGCATCCCCCAGCCAGTGGCCAGCACAGCAAATCTCCAGCTGGCACTCAGCTTGTGCTGGCAGCCCCAGGGCCAGCCAGGAGCAATAAGGGGAGTCACATTGCACTGGTATTTTTAATATTGGAGCCTTAGTTTTGCTCAGTTTGTGCTGATTCCATAAAACAGCAGCTAGAGACATGGTCTCCGTTTCAGAGGAGACATCACAAGGAGGAGAATGGTTCAGGTTTGTTGTGTTTTGAGGTTTTGGTTGGTTGGGTTTTTTTATTTTTTTCTTTTGGGGTTGTTTTGTTAGGTTTGGTTTTTTTAGTTTTCAGCCACTAATTCTGACTGAAATATTTCAAACCCAAGAGAGAAAATGCTATATAGTATTTCATCTGCAAGAGTCTTAACTGTGAATTAAACTGGATTATTGGAAGGTCAGTGAGGGGGTTATGTTCTGTGGCTCCAAACTGGGGGGAAACCCCCAGGTCCCAATGGAAGGACCCTCCCAGTTTAAACCTATCACCCCTCATCCTATCACCACAGAGCCCACTAAAACTGACCCTACATTTCCTATCTACCCTCTTTCAGCCTTAAAAGGGGAATTAGGTGCTTTGGGCTGATCTCTGCTGACAGGATCCATCCCAAGCCATCCTGCAGCCATCAGGGGAATTTGGGTGCCCCATGGGTGCCAGGGTTTCCCTGTGGGATCCTGGCTGGTGCTGGAGCAGTGGTGGGAATGGGCAACCCCAAGGGGAGAGCCCAGGTGGAAAGTGGGATCCAAGCCCCATCCACATCTAAGTAGGGCTGAGGAATATGGATCAGATGGTGCCTCTGTACTCCTTGTCTAGAGAAAGGATTTACAGCTCTTTCCAATTATAAGACACTTTCTGCCCTACTTAAGAACTGGGGCAGATTTCCAAAAATGTTTGGGGATTAAAAGACAGGGAGAAGCTCTCAGCAGGTCACCCCTGACACCCGTGACAGCAAGCAGCCTGGCTCCCAACCCTGTCCCAGGTTCCTGGCTGGAAAGTTTCATTTTCCAGGAGTGATCCCCAGGTGCCACAGTGCCAAGCAGAGCAGCCCCGAGCCCCAGCTCCTCCCAAGGGATTTGGGCACCTCTGAAGCTTTGGCCATGGGTGTTCCCACAGCCTGGAGCACCCACCCTGCCTGGGGGCTCTGCAGGGCTTCTGGGTGCTGGGGATGAGGGTCCCATGGACACCGCTGATCCCCCTGGGGAGAGCTTTGCAGAGAACCCTCCCTGCCTGGGTGAGGTGGGATCTGTGGGGACCCCATAGCCCGTGTCCTCACCGTGCAAAAGGAGGGTCCCTTGGGTGCACTGAACCTGCAGAGCTTCCTCATCCCCTGGAGCACATTTATGTTGCCTTGGTCCATGCAAACAGGAGGAAAGGGAAAGCCTGGGAACAAAATGACAAAGGCACGACCGCCGAGGAGAGGCTGCCAGGCTGGGGTGGTGTAAGCAGAGGGCTCCTCCTCGGAGAAAAACTCCCTTCTCTCCCCCTCTGCTTGGAGGTGGCTTTTATTTCCAATTCTCCCCACCAAGTGCTGGTGAAATCCCAGGAACTTTGGGTCTGAGTGTGGTGCGGGAGGATAAAGGAGCCTCCCAGCTGCCTGCCCTGTGCTGGTGTCACCCTTGGATCGTCCCCACGAGCCTTTGCTTTCCATGGGACTAAAAAACTCTTTTGCCAGTGTCAGTTTTACGGGAAGCCAATCCCACAGCCCTGCTCCCAGCCCCCCTTACCTCATCTACAGAGCTCAGGGACTTTCCCCAGGGATTTTCAAACCCCTCCCCTTCCAGTTTTCCAGGCACAGAACAACCCCGTCCCTCTGCTCTGCCTCTCACCTGCCCTGCAGCCCCCAGCCAGCTGGGAACCACCAAAGCCCCCAGAGCAGGTAAGAAACCAGGCGATTCCCAGGCAGGCTCTGGCCCCAGTGGTTTCACTAATAATTACCACGCAGGCCAGCTTAGCAGTGGCACAGCCCGTGGCAGGCTGAGCCTGCAGCTGTCAGCCCAAATCCTGGCTGCACGCGAGGCATCCAGCCCCCGATCTAGTTAGACAGCTAACTGAATTAAACCAAAAACTCTACAGATGCATGATAAATGCACAGGATGCTCTGTCACACATGAATGACTCCTGTGCAGGCCAAATGACAGATGTATTTCCTCGACTCCAGGCCAGGCTCCAGCACAAACCACTCTTCATTTATCAATAATTGGGCCTTAATTTCATTTGGCAGTGCTAGAGCAGCATGCTCAGCTTCCTCTCCAATAGACTAATACTAATTAGACTTTTTTTTTTTTGGGGGGGGGGTATCAATCTTTTATTTTTTCCTCTAATAATCAACCAGAAGCATAGCTATAGCTTGCCTTTTCCAAGGGCCACGGTGGGCTGTCCCCATCCCTCATTATCAGCAATAATGGAATGGGAATGGGACCCGTTCTATTATTTATGTCTGAGAAAGAGAGAGGCACCGAGGTGGGAGCAGGGGATCATATTCTGCCTATTCCCATCAAATCAACATCTTGACTCCTTTGCCACCTCTTTTGAATAACAGACAGCATGTTCCATTAGTCCTTGTACACTAAAAAGGGGACTTTGCTTCACTAGAGATTGTTTACCAGGGGGATTTTGGGGTAGGAACGGGCACAGCAACTGGGATGTAAATGAGACACGTGGTGCCCAGGCACTGGGACCATTATGGTTCAACCCTGGGGACTTCTGGGTGGTGCTGGACCTCTTCTCACCCTCTCCATGGAAAATACAGGCACACAGCAAGACTGGGTTTTGGACCTTCCCGGGTGGTTGATGGCAAACCCAAAAGAAATGGTTATTATACAAACCTGTTCCCTACGTGCAGAGGGGGACACGTGTGTACAACAGGGAAATGGCAGCACATCCATGCCTGTGCAGAAAGGGAAAGGTGGGATAACCCTACAGCTTCTTCCCCTGCCATCAAAGGGCTCCTCCCCACAGAGCTTCACCTCCCAGCTCCCTTCCCTGCAGCTGGGAACACCCTGACCCTGCTGAGCATCACTCTGACCTCATCCCCTGCCCTCCCCAGCAGCTCAGAGAGGAGCCCCAGCCTCCCAAAGCCTTTTTCTGCCTTCCAGTGCCAGCCTGACCCGTGCTCCCACTCACAGGGGTGATCCCAGCCCCAGCAGAGCTCCCAGGGGAGCATCCCTGGGATGGGTTTGTTGGCAGCCCCTCAGCACCCTGCTCCTGCTGATCTGCTGGGCTTTGCTGCCTCACCCAGTCCCTGGCATCACTGAAGGGGATGAGGGAACAAAAGTCATCCCTGTTTCACCCCAGTAACTACGCCAAATTCAACAGAGAGCTCTCCGTATGGTCCAGCACAAGTGAGGTAATGGGTGTATTATGCCATAATAAATAAAGTCTCCTAGGTCTTAGTGGCTGCTTGCTACCAAAAAAAAAAAAAAATAAAAAAAATCTCCCCCAGCAGCTCTTTGCAATTGGAACAGAAAGCAGCCCCTGGAAAAATGATAAATAGAGCTGCTGCACTCTTCTGATAGTGATGGAAAAGTCTGGGCTTGGAGTCTTGCACTCCATAACAATGTGCCCACATGTGCTCCCTCTCCACTGCTGGAAAACCTCCCCTGCCCAATTCCAGTCCAGTTGTTCCCAGGAGGAATGCAGATGTGCTCCAAGGGCCTCCTCCCACAGAGGACCTCTCATCTCATCCCAGGGTAAGGAACCTGGGAGCACTCATTAGCTCCTCTTTTTCCAGCAAGGAGCAGCCTGGGGGCTGCCTTATCCTCAGTCCCAAATAAATGCAGCATCCAGACATCACTTTCAGGTTCATAAACATCTTTTTTTGGTTGGGAATGGACTGGGATTCACACACTCCCACTCCCCCTTTGTTGTTGCTGTTTGCTCATTATTAAACCTTTCAGGTAATAATTAAAAGTTAAAGAATTAAATTTTAAAGATTAAAAAAAAAAGTTTAGGTGGGAATATCAGCTCATGGAGCCTTTTTCCCTTTCTCATTATTTTATTACGTGTGGTTTCCAAAGAAGGGTTTAGCATCCAACTGTATCATTGCTGGCCACAGTAACAACATTTCTTTTTCATTTTGGGCACAAAAGCAAGGAAGAGCAAATCTCCAGAGATGTTTATCCCAACCCAATTACCAAACTCCACTCCTGATCATCTGAAGCTGGGCAGCTCCTTCTCCTGTCCCTTTACTCAAGCTGCAAGTCTGCCACTTAAAAAAGATTTGTGAAGAGGGTTTCAGTGCCAGCGAGCCCTTAACATTTCTTTTGGCCTATAAACTAATTTTATTGTTTTACTCCAGTGAGGAAAATGGCTGCATTCATCTTGGGAGGAAAAGTATTGAGCCTATTAAAGATAAATAGCTGGTTAGCAAAATAAAGGGGTTTCAAACTTCGGAGTGAATAAGAAGCTGCAAAGCTCAGGGTGCTTTTCATTGCCCTTCTTGCTTCTTCACGCCCAACTTCCCACCCTAAATCTCAGGGAAAAGGCTCAGCAGGGATGTGCAGGCTGAGGTGGGAAGGGCATCGTGGAAGAGTTTGGGTGGGAAGGGACCTCTCAAGGCCACCCAGTCCCATCCCAGCCCCATCCAAGCTGAGCTGAGGCACTGCCAGGGATGGGCCCGGAGCCTGGGTACCACTCAGCAGAGTGGGTGGGGGGCACACCAGGACAGGGTGCCCGGCACCCTGCAGTCACTTCTTCTCCAGAGGGACCCCCGGAGCACCCATCCCACCTTCCCCTCTGCCCCCACTTCTCCAAACCTTCCTCCTTCCTCAGCTTTTCTGGTCGGTTACCATGGCAATCCCTTGCCTCAACAGGGTCCTTGTGAACTTGTTTACCATCCCAATCCTAACATGTTCAGATCCAGGCTGATGATGACAGCTCCGTGTCACCCATCTGTGCCTGATCCCATCACCACTTCCAGAACACCCACAGGTCACAGCTTGCACTCCCCCCAGCCAGGGGGGCAGCGAATCTGGGAGCCTGCAGGATGCAGACCCAGGGGACAGGGACACATCCAGGGGGCAATCCCCAGGCTGGCACCTCCCAAGTTCCCTTTAAAGAAAGGAAAATATCCAAAGGAACTTTCCTGTTGACTTGGGGATCACTTCCCTCCTCGTGTCCTTGAAAGGCTGGACAAGATGGAAGGGAGATGCCACACCTCATGGTGATGCTGACAAAGATGGACAAGATGGAAGGGGGATGCCACACCTCATGGTGATGCTGACAAAGAGGAGTCAGCAGTGACCAACCCACCCCCAGGGATCTGGGAAACCAGGGGGGGCTCCAGGACCTCCCTGGAGCTGCAGGGTGCAAGAACTCAGGTACCCAGAAGCTGTGGGATTCAGGAACCACCCAGACATACCTGGAGGTGCTTTGGGTGAAGCCTCCTTGCCTCCTGCTGCTCCGGATGGATGCACCCAAGGCTGGGCAGGACCTGAAGGAAGAGGAGGGGTTTTAAATCCCCTGAGGCTGCACCTGCTGTGATCCAGGGAATGTCCCCACCTGGGGGACACCTTAAGCTGTTAGGGGAACTCCTGAGCATGGTCAGGTACTGAAGGTCTTCATTAAATCCTGCAGGTGCAACCAAACTCCTGCTATCATAATTCCAGCCCCCAGCTCCTTCCTTAGTGTCCAGCTCCTGTGGAGCAGACAGAAATTGTTGATGGGGCTCAGGTGGGTACAAAAAAAAAAAAAATGCTTTTTTACAGAGCTTGCCTTCCAGTAATCAAAATATTCCCAGAGCTGGAGGGGTCTGAGGACACTGGGGCACTTTAGCCACAGGGCTGAATATTCAAACGGGGAAATATAAAGACATTGAGAAAAAAAAACCCACATATTCCTTTTCCTCTGGCTCTTTTTTATGCCTCTTTTTTATACCCTGGTGTGGTTTTGCCCCCTTTGGAAATAAACCACTTTTTCTAGTAAAAAAGCAACCTGAGATGGTCTGGCCATGGGGAGGGTCAGGGAACAGCCAAGAAAAACCAGCCCAGCTTCTCCAGCCCCTGCATATCCACAGCTAAGTTTCGTCAGGAAAACCTGTTAATTGAACAAAGGGGATGGGAAAAGGCAGGAAAAACCAGAGGCTTTAACACCCTGCCAAAGAGTAGATTGGGATGGGTCCCAGTCCTGAGGCAGGAAGGTGCTGGGATCCACTGTGAGAACTGCAGCCAAATCATGTCAGGCTAGAGATAAGCAGGTTTGGGTACAAATTTTCAAGAGGGATGAGGATGGAGCCATTGGAAGCATCCAGCAGGAGCTGTAATAGAAAGCCTGTCCCTTCAAGTCTTCCCATCAAGACAGATAAGCTGCTGGAGCAGTGGCTCGAGCTGGGCAGCAGGATGGGGCTGGATGCAGCTATTCTGGGGCTCTGATTAAATGAAAGGATGATAATGGTCCCTTGTCTCTGGATCTGTAAAAAGAAGAGTACGCTCAAAACAAACAACAAAAAAAATAAAATATATAAAAATGTGCTGGTGTCACCCGTGCCAACTCGTGACTCAACTGCAACGTGCACATGTTTCTCACAGCTCAGGATTTTTCCAAATAACTCAGGGTTCTCAATGGGTTCATTCTGAGCCCCTGAAAGAGCATTGTTAGCATCAGCCTGGGACCCAGCTTCCCATCCTCCCCTTCCCTCCCCCCGGCCATCCCGGGAATGCTGCTTCCCTCGGAAGATAAAGCGAATCGGGCTGTCAGCACGTGCCTCATCAACCATTTTCTTGCTCTGTTTAAAAAAAAAAAATACAAAGGGCTTTGGCAGAGAAGTGGGGAAGTGCAACGGTGCAGATGTCCAAAAGCAGTTCCTGAGGCACCAGATACAAACAACATTTCTCTGGAAAAGAGCAAAACAAAACACGAGGTGAGAGGAATTTGTGGTCCCTCAATGAAAACATGAGAAGCTTCCACCAGGAGCACCTGAGCTGTGTGGAGATCAGGTCCAACCCTTCCCCCAGCACTGCCCAGGCCACCCCTGCCCCATGGCCCTCATCCCCACATCTCCAAAGCCCTGAAACCCCAATTTCCAACCCTGGAACAGCAATTGAGAGACTTTTGCTTACGAGCAGCAGCAAAGCTCCTGGTTACCCAGGGCATGGGCAGCCAAGAGCCCAGCAGCATCCTTGGAGCAGCTCCCCCTCCCCTGCCCCTCTGCTGGGGGGACAGGGGAATGCTGTGGTCTGGGGGACCTGCTTCTTTTCCCACCTATTTAGTTGTTTTTTTTTCCCCCAGATCCATTTTCTGGTTGGGTTTGCCACAAATCCCTAACTCCGTTTCAGATGTGCCCCTGGCAGACAGTTTTAGTTGAACAGCTCCTTGACTGCCAGAATACTTCCACCCAACTTTGGTTTTTAATCCCACTAAGCTGAGAACATCTTTCACTTCCTTGGGAGAGACACAGCTGAAAAAAAAAAAAAAAAAAAAAAAAAAAGAAAGAAAAAAAAAAAAAAAAAAGAGCACAGAAGGCCCTTATTTAAAATGGATTTTTCTGTGCAGCAGGGACTGGGCTTGGTTAGAGAAACCAGGGGTGTTGGGGGTGGGTTAAAGGTTCATTTGGTGATCAGGTGATGCATTTTCTGTGTTGGATCTTTGGCTGAGGTCCAATTGTCAGGGCACTGGACAAACAACCCAGAATCAGTTCAGGTACCTAAGCTGAAGGCTGTGTTTGTTACTGAAAACAGAAAACTTCCCCGAGCACAGGACAAACAAACGCCTCTGCTCCTTCCAAGAGACACAGCTGTGTCCTCCAGCTCAACCCAAGCCCTTGCTCCCCTCTGATCCCTTCCTTTTCCCCCCCTTGCCTTCTAGGGAAGGAGCATCTCCCCTGACCCCCCAGCTCACCCTCAGCATCCCCCTGGCACTGCCTGCCAACACCTGGCAAGTGCAGGCAGCTCTCCCCAGCCCCACCTGTGGATCTGGACCTGTTGCTTGCTGAAAGCCAGGCCAGGCTCCCTGATTACCTGGTAGTCACACACCTTGCCCATGTCACCACCTCTGGGCTCCCCAGGCAGCTCCTGGGCTCAGGCACATCCCTGACTCTGGGCTTGGCACCCCAGTGTCTCCCTGCTCCTGTGGCTTTGGGACCAGGGATGGATTTAGTCTCCAAGTGGTGATTTGAAATTCTTTTTTAAAAACTGAGGGTGAATTTGGGAGGGTGGCTGGAGGTCTGTGCCTTGCTCATGTTGAAGAAACAAATTAATTTTAGAAGAGAAGGGGAAGGTGAAGCTCTTGCACGTGCTCCCTGGGCACAGAACCTCTGGGGTTCCACCCCTCCTTGCAAGCACCAGCCCACACTGAACCCACACTGAAGCCCAAATAGCTACAGGATGTCAGGAGGTGCCAGAGGTTTTTCTTCTAACACAGAAACTGGGGCCAAACCCCTCTGCTGGGTGCTGGAGCTCCAAACCCCACACCTGCACCCACCAACATCATCCCCAGAGCTGGGGTTCTGGCCCAGTCCCAGGCACACAACCAACCCCTTCTTTTCCTGAGGAATAATTAACTTTTTTTTTTTTTTTTTTTTTTTTTTTTTTTTTTTTTTTTTTTTTTTTACAGTAGAAACCCTCTGTTGGGTGAGGACACAGAGGAAGACCCTTTTGGGGGTGATGGGGAGACAAGTGAGCAAGGGCAGGCTCTCTGGGAAGCCTGACATGATTTGTGTTTAGTTTGGCTCCCTGAGATGTTCACTGCAGGTAACAGAGGGGTGAGGTTGGTACTTTTTATACCTCCTTTTCAGAGCCCACACACCAGAGTGAGCAATGCTCAGGTCTTCAGAAGAGGTGCTTGAGAAAAATAGAGAGAGAGCTGGAGCTTGGCTTTGGGAAATCAATATAAATGCTATGATATAAATGGCACCATGTAACCTCCCAAATGTTTTAATTTGCCTGTTTGCTTGTTTCTAACCTGCTGGCATCTCTGGCCAAGCTGGTGGCAGTGCCTGCCTCAGGCTGGGGCAGAGCTGGGACCTTTCTGTCCTGCCCACAGCTCTCTTTTTTTCTGCTGCCTACTTAATTTATGCTAATTTTCAGTTATTATACGTGTAGGTACCAAAATATCCCTGCTTCCAGTTCCCGCATCGCTCAGGAGAGGGTGAATAAAGGTGATTTGCTAAAATGGGGGCTTAATATTCAACTTTCTGTATCATTGCCCCGTTTTTGATGGTTTATTATGATTGGAGGTACAACTCCATTGAGAGATCAGTGCCTGCTGGAATTCTAAAAAGGATGGGGGAAATTGTACAGGGTTATAGACTTTTTGATATGCATGTTAGTTTTAATCTGAGCAACATTATCATAATTTAACAGAGGAGATGTGAAACACTCAGATACAATAGCTGATGTAATTAAATGTAGAAGGGAGTTGCAGGGAAATGACAGGTTTCCATTTTCAGTGCAAACACTCTTCCAAAAATTACGGGTGCTCAGCAACAAATATGACACCTATCTAAATTCAGGAAGCACAAAATGTTCACATTCATATTAAAAGAGAGTGTGGAATTGGGAAGCAGACTGAACGGTGGAGACGGTGCCATGGCAAGGGCTGGGGCAGGAGCTGGGGAGGCATGGCTGACCCCACTCCTGCAAATATTGCAATATTTATAGAAAGGATTATAGAGAATAGTAAGTAGAGTGTGGTTTAGAGACTCCTGGTTTGGGTGCTACAATCCTGCCTTACATCCAACTCACTCGTTGTGACATGGTTGTGTTTCCTGAGCTGTTGTTGCCCTCCAGAGCTCCTGCCCAAGTCCTGAGCTCTTCCTCCTCCTTTTTTCCCCCTGCTCAGGGGTCTGGCCAGCTGGGGAGGGGATGCTGAGCTTTGAGAAGCACAGAGGGGTGGCACAGGGGGACGAGGGGAAGGGGAGGAGGGCAGCGAGTGGGTGTTCCCTGGTTGCAGCTGCTTTATGGCAAGGCAACAATTGCCTCCCTTCAGCAGCTGGAGCCCTGAGTCACGGAGATGCTGAGGGCTTGCACGTAGCTGGGCAGGACAGGACATCCGTGTCCCAGCCTCCAGCCTTCCCCCTGCTCCTCCACCAGCTCCCGCGAAGCTCAGACACGAAGGGGTTTCCCTCAGGCAGCCGCAGAAGGGACTGGCTGGAATGGCAACTATTCCACTGCTGGAAACTAGGGGGAAGAATGACACCGGGCTGGGACACCCCGGCACGGCACAGCCTGGGGGGTTTCTGCCTCCTGCAGCTCCTCAGCTGCCCAGGCAGTGCCCCCCAAAACCCCCCTGCAGCCCCCCTGTCCTGTGCTGTCCTGCCCTGCCCTGTCCTGTCCTGTCCTGTCCTGTCCTGTCCTTCCCTGTCCTTCCCTGTCCTTCCCTGCCCTGTCCTGCCCTGCCCTGTCCTGCCCTGTCCTGTCCTGTCCTGTCCTTCTCTGTCCTGTCCTGTCCTGTCCTGTCCTTCCCTGTCCTTCCCTGTCCTGTCCTGTCCTGTCCTGTCCTGTCCTGTCCTTCCCTGTCCTGTCCTGTCCTGTCCTGTCCTGCCCTGTCCTGTCCTGTCCTGTCCTGTCTGCTCCTCTCCCAGTCAGGGGACAGATGCTCCACACGCAGGGAGGGACTTCCAGGTCCCCTCCAAGAGGGAAGGAATCCTTCATCCTGCCTGCCCCCCTCCCCCGGACAGCCAGGAGGAAACCTGGGAACAGAGGGGTTCACCTTTCCGGGGAAATTCCTTAGGCAGGTGGGAAGCACTGGGAAGCAGCAGCTCTCCCCTGCTAAACCTGGGAGCAGAAGGGGAGTCCCTGAGGCATGTGAGCAAAGGGACGCGGTGGGGACAGTCTGGGGATGTCACCCCAGCCCACCAGAGCACTGGGGAGGGGTGGTCCTGCAGGGAGACAAGGAAAAAAGGAGAGGAGCCCACTTCTGATTAGCCCAAACCCTGTAGGAAAGGGGCAAATCAACCTCCTTGTGCTCCGAGGAGGATGCAAATCCAGGCATCTCCCAGCACCTCCATCCAGGGAGTTTGCCAGCAAAGGACAGAGCTGCAGGGCAGAGAAACCCTCTGGCATGACTGGCCAGAAAACCAGGAGCTTTGGGGCTGCTTGGGAGGCTTCCTCCTCCTCCTCCTCCTCTGCCACAGAGCTGCTTTGCCTGGGAGCAGAAGGCAGCCCTGGCGCCTTGGCACGGCCCTTGCTGCAAATCCCTGTTTGGATCATGAATCAGTCCCATAATTTCTGTGTAAAGGAACATTTCAGGAGGATTTATAGCATAGCATGCTAACACGGGCTCTGCTTGTCCCAGATCGTGTTAAAGGCTACAGATAAAAGGTTTGCAGTTTACAGCCCTGGAAAATGAGAATGAATTCCCTGCTGTGAGCAGAAAGCCTGCCTGAGACACTGAGCTGGACCAAGAGCTGACTGATGCCAGAAACAGCTCCAAGAAAATGATCCTGTTCCTGGACATTTTCAAACCAAAAGCCCGGGGGACAATGTCACTGCCCACAGCAAAGTTAGGGACAACATGAGACAGGTGAAAAAGAAAAGAATGCGTTCAGACAGGACGGGTTTTCTATGCACTCCTTTCCTGCTAGATTTTCTGATTTTTAATTCAGGACCGGTTGTTGGGTTTTTTGGGTTTTGGGTTGGTTTTTTTTTTCCCTCACTTAATGTTAAGATCTGACAAACTGCACAGAATTCTGCTGTGCCAAAATGAAACAATATTGATGGCAACTGATCCAGCCCCAGCTCCACAGTCCCCAGGGTCAGATCAAACCCAGCCTAAATGGCTGGGACCTCGTTTCTAAGCACATAAGAATATTATAGCTTCATCCAACTGGACCTCAAAATTATTCACTTAAAACCCTGCGCCCCAGAACAAACCCAGGCACAGGCCAGGCAAAATGGGAGCTCTGCTTTCACCAGACCACCAGCAGAGCCTGGCTGGGCTCACTCAGGTTTCCCCTGTGAGACTTGAGGATGTTCAAGCTCAAAATGCCAAGTGCAAATTCTAAAGCATTAAAACTAATACGTAGGGAGAAAAAAAAAATTAAGAAGTTTGCTGAAAAAGCTTCTAAAATGAGAGCACAGGGTTTTTTCACATAGATGTACAAAAGCTCCATGAACATGTTTCCTCTTTTCGAAAGCTGTTTTCTAAATGTCACTTTTATCGCCTTTTTTTTAAACCATTTATGACCATATGTGTTTTTATGATATTCCCAACATGCTTGTGCCACACAAGATGCAAATGTAATTTCCTGTTATAATGGCACAATATGCAGAGCAACAAATGAGAAATGAGTGACACAAAATAATGAAGAGTGGCTCCGGGTGTGCTCCTGGAAGGGGATCTTTTTCCCCCTGGAAGGGGATCGTTTTCCCCCTGGAAAGGAATTACCCAGAGCATTGATAGGGGGGTTCAGGCTCCTATTCCTGCCCCCAACTCATCCCAAGGTGTCCTGGGATGTGAACAGAGGAGCCTCTTGGTTGTGGGTGCCATCTCTCTGCAGAAAGAGCTGGATTGTCCACTGACACACTGCAGCCTCAGCACTCCTTTCTGGGTGATTCCCATTTTTTTATTCCTATTTTTTTCCCCTTTTGGATGAGGGTGAAGGACTCTTGTGCAGGAAGGTGGAGGAGTGGGCACATCCCTGGAGTGGCAGCCTGGGGCTGGGGGGTGCAGCTGAACTTGGCAGGAGATTGGGTTGGATTTGTGCATCCCTGTGAGCTCCTGCAGCATCTGCAGGACTTGGACACAGATTTGGGAGTGAGCAAAGGTGAAAGGAGTTTGCAAAAATGTCTGGGGGAAAACATGCAAAAACATAACTGAGCAACCTGGTCCAGTGGGAGGTGTCCGTGCCCAGGCAGGGGACTGCAACCCGAGGCATCCTCTGAGTCTGTTGTGCAGGGCTTAAATGTCATCAGAACCACACTGATGGTGTCATCCAAATCTCCAGCACAAATACACTAAAGAAGCAAATAAACAAAAAAAAAAACAAAACCAAAAAAATAAGGTTTTGAAACGAAAAAGTGCACTTGAAGTTTTCATTAGCTGTTTTATACTGGGTTTTTTTTTGTTTTTTTTTTTTTTTTTTTTTTTTATGTTTTCATTTTATGTTCCTATTACCTCAATGGGAGGAGAGCTTGCCACTTCTGATGTCAGAACAGGATCAAGAGTAGTGCTGAAAGGTTTTGTTACTGCTTATTAATCACCAAGGAACTTTGCAATGAAATATTCCATCCTCTCCAGAACCAAGTCCTTTGCATTATTGTGCAGTGATGTGAAAGCCTGAGACTCCACGAGTGATGACCCCACCTCGAGGAGCCTGGCTTGGTCCTCATGAGATGCCAACCCCTCCCCAAGGCACAGCAGAGGATGGTGGACACAGGGTCTTAAAACCTCTGTGCCACAGGACTTAAAACCTCTGAGGTGAAATCATGTAAAACACATCAGAGAGGCCAAAAATAGGCAGAGGTGGGGAACCCCCTTCTCCTCAGAAGTTTTAAACACGTTGGAATGTTTTTTTCCCATCTGGGAGCAAGTGTTGAGGTGTTTGCCTTTCCCACCTGCTGGGAAGGGGGAGTCAGGGCTGGTTCCAGCCACGACCTTTGGTGACACACGTGGTCTGTTCAAAGAGGGGAAAAAAAAGAAAAAAAAAAAGGATCATTGTACTTAAAATATTCATACCTGGGCTGGCAGGCTGACACGTGTAGGTTCGCAGGAAAACATTCCTCAGGGCTCCAGCCGCCCCGTCTCAGCTTTTCTGGGAATTACTCATTGAATAATGAACTCCTATGAATTATTTACGGATTTTTCGTGTCGTACACTGGAAGACAATTCCCACCTTGGCGTGGAGTTTTGAAGCAGGTGACTTTACCAGGGCTCGGGGAGGTGATCCGGCCCCTGGCGCCGCAGCCGCCGCCATCTTCTGCTCACACCTCACCGAGGTCACAGGTTGAAGTCCCAGAGGAGACCAGGTGTGGGTTTCCTTCACCATCTGTGAAGCCAGGATGAAATATCCCTGCTGTGCTGGTAGAACGGAGGCTCCGTGTGCTGGCTGCCTGCATCCCTGTCCTGCCCGACCCCGGGATGCTCCGGGAGGCAGCGGGGATCCTGCTCCTGCAGCTGCCCAGGGATGGTTCCTCAGCAGCAGAGTTTCCTGCAGAAACAGCAAAGGGAGTTAATCCCATAAAATCACAGAATGGTTTGGGTTGGAAAAGACCTTTCAGATCACCCAGTCCAACCCACAGTCAAAGCCACCACTGCCCCATGGCCCTCAGCACCTCAGCTCCAGGGCTCTGAAATCCCTCCAGGAATGATGGGGACTCCAGCCCTGGCCTGGGCAGCCTGGGCCAAAGTCTGAATTCCAGAAGGAATTTAAAGTTTGATTCCAATCAAACCTTTTCCCATTTATAACTCGTGTCTCTCAACCTGTTCTCTATCTCCCTTGGCTCACCTTGTCCCCCGTGGTGCCTGGGTACCCACGGTGCTCTCTCCTTTGGGGTTTTGTCCTCGTTGTCCCCTCCATGGAGGGACCTGTCCTCCCCTGTACCCCCAGACCCACCTGAGCCCCTCACCCTCACCACTGGGCTGCTTTAGGACGTGTCCCACCACTGTCACCTGAAAACAGCTGCCCGAGTGGCACCTCAGTGGGGGGATGCCACCCCAGGGGGGTGACAGAGCTGTCACGGGGCAGGGGACACCAGGGGAAGCCCCCCCAGGTTATGTTGTCCCCAGGGGTGGGGTGGGAGAGTTAATGACATCCAGAGGGTGGGGAGGTGACACTGCCCTGGGGGTGTGCTGGATCCCTGGGGGTTGTGCTGGATCCCTGGGGGATGTGCTGGATCCCTGGGGCTGTGCTGGATCCCTGGGGCTGTGCTGGATCCCTGGGGGTTGTGCTGGATCCCTGGGGCTGTGCTGGATCCCTGGGGATGTGCTGGATCCCTGGGGATGTGCTGGATCCCTGGGGATGTGCTGGATCCCTGGGGGTTGTGCTGGATCCCTGGGGCTGTGCTGGATCCCTGGGGTTGCGCTGTATCCCTGGGGTTCTGCTGGATCCCTGGGGATGTGCTGGATCCCTGGGGTTCTGCTGGATCCCTGGGGCTGTGCTGGATCCCTGGGGCTGTGCTGGATCCCTGGGGCTGTGCTGGATCCCTGGGGGATGTGCTGGATCCCTGGGGCTGTGCTGGATCCCTGGGGTTGTGCTGGATCCCTGGGGCTGTGCTGGATCCCTGGGGTTGTGCTGGATCCCTGGGGCTGTGCTGGATCCCTGGGGATGTGCTGGATCCCTGGGGTTCTGCTGGATCCCTGGGGATGTGCTGGATCCCTGGGGCTGTGCTGGATCCCTGGGGCTGTGCTGGATCCCTGGGGTTGCGCTGGATCCCTGGGGTTCTGCTGGATCCCTGGGGGCTGTGCTGGATCCCTGGGGTTCTGCTGGATCCCTGGGGGCTGTGCTGGATCCCTGGGGATGTGCTGGATCCCTGGGGCTGTGCTGGATCCCTGGGGATGTGCTGGATCCCTGGGGGATGTGCTGGATCCCTGGGGGTTGTGCTGGATCCCTGGGGCTGTGCTGGATCCCTGGGGTTGCGCTGTATCCCTGGGGTTCTGCTGGATCCCTGGGGATGTGCTGGATCCCTGGGGTTCTGCTGGATCCCTGGGGCTGTGCTGGATCCCTGGGGCTGTGCTGGATCCCTGGGGCTGTGCTGGATCCCTGGGGGATGTGCTGGATCCCTGGGGCTGTGCTGGATCCCTGGGGTTGTGCTGGATCCCTGGGGCTGTGCTGGATCCCTGGGGCTGTGCTGGATCCCTGGGGCTGTGCTGGATCCCTGGGGCTGTGCTGGATCCCTGGGGCTGTGCTGGATCCCTGGGGTTCTGCTGGATCCCTGGGGCTGTGCTGGATCCCTGGGGCTGTGCTGGATCCCAGGGGTCTGCAGCTCCCTCTCCCCAGCAGAATGAGCAATAACCTGCAGGATGAGGGTTGGTTTTTTGTTTTTTTTTTGTGCAATATCATGTTGTCCTCGTTTAGGGGCTTTTGTATCTCGTCACAAAGAGCCCTGGAACAAGAGGATTAAGGGAAAAACTCTTTGAAAAATCAGAGCCCATGTTATTGCTTCTTGATGGACTAACAATTCAGATCTAATTGATCACGGCATTAATTATACATAATCTCTATGTAGTCGGGTAGCCTTGTGGGATATTTCTAATCAAATTAAAACTAATTCAAAGCAATCTGACATTACAGAATGTTTTGTCTCTATTTTAGGACGGGGAGTCAGGGGATATGAAATGCATATTACATCTTGATCTGAGTGCATGCACTGTAAAGAGGCCTCTAATATAATCACTTCCACGCAGCAGTGATTATGAGCACGGGAGTCGTGTGGCTCACAGAGAGGATTTTTTTATTTTTTAATTTATTTATTTTTTTTTTAATAAATTAAACCATCAACATACTGCTAAGTGGAAATGTCAGGGTGAGTAGGTGGGATGAGGCTTAAAGCAGGAGGCAGGAAGGAGGGCAGAGGCTCTGCCAGCCTGGGCAGAGCAGGGGCAAACCAGGCAGGGAGCTGCTCAATCAAATATAGAAATAAAAATCTGTATATTATATCTCTGTGTGCAGGCTCGAGGGCTTCTCATCGCTCTGCACTGAGAGCCTGGGTGGATATGTTTTGATTTCTTTTTTCTGCAAACACTTTGAGGAGCCGGGAGGATGTCTTGAAGTTAAAAATAGTGGGTTTAATTGAAAGGGAAAAAAAAAAAAAAAAAAAGGCAGCGTGCTTACCTCACAGCTTGAATGGAGCCCATCCAAAAACACCCAGCAAGAAAAAAGGAGCAGGGATGGGCTGCTCATCTGGTGGGAATCAGCCTGGCTTTCTGCTCCTCATCCCCCCCATAGCTTCCCAGGGGAGCAGCCCAGCTGCAGGGGGGTGCCTGAGCCTGGCAGGGTGCTGGGGGACACTGGGGAGGTGGTGGGATGCTGGGGGATACCGGGGAGGTGTTGGGATGCTGGGGGATACTGGGGAGGTGGTGGGATGCTGGGGGATACTGGGGAGGTGGTGGGATACTGGGGAGGTGGTGGGATGCAGGGGGATACTGGGGAGGTGGTGGGATGCTGGGGGACACTGGGGAGGTGGTGGGATGCTGGGGGATACTGGGGAGGTGGTGGGATGCAGGGGGGACACTGGGGAGGTGGTGGGATGCTGGGGGATACTGGGGAGGTGGTGGGATGCAGGGGGGATACTGGGGAGGTGGTGGGATGCTGGGGGATACTGGGGAGGTGGTGGGATGCAGGGGGCTGGGGGCTGCTGGGGGCTCCTGGCCCAGGTGCTGGTGCTGGCAGCTCCCCTTTGACCCCAACCTGTTAAAATCTTTGAAGGTTTCAGGTTAGCAGCTCTCTGTATGTTTAGAATAACAGAGCCCATTGGAAACTTCAATAAAAAGTGGTTTATTGATTCTAATTAAATCTCTTTTCTTTTTTTTTTTTTTTTTTTTTTTTTTCCTTTTATAAGGTACAGCAGCCACCCATCCTAGTTAACTTTAATTTAGGACTGACATTTACCTGCTGCCTAAGAAGTGGGAATTCAGAGTGGACAATTCATTTCCATTTTGGTGAAAAACATCATTTAAATGCCAGAAAACTGCATATTTAACATTTGCAGTAATTAAGTGACTTTAATTTAATAATAAATCTCTCTTGTCTCCATCTATTTACACTCATTCCTCCGGCCTGGCCTGGCACATTCCATAGTGATTGAACTACTACTAATTGCTTCTTTTCAAGTGTAAATATGGTTTAATACTTTTTTCCAGCCAGGTAGCACGTTCCCTGTTTAGCTGATAATAACTTTTTGTAATGAAAACCTGAATTCAGGGGATTCTTTCACATGGCAACTTTCTGCAGTTATCCCCCACCAAAACCAAGTCCAGACCAAGCAGCCTGCATCTGGCCTGGGTGTAAATTCCTCTAAACCCCCATCTGGAACAGGTTTCATATAAACACAAAGGAAATTCTACCAGAACACCCCCCTCTGCCCTTAGACATCCTCAAACTTGTTAAAACAATGACAAAAAAAATCACTTTTTCAATTTTCCTCCTCAGCAGTGCTTTGTTTTACAGGTACAGAGCCCTGGTTTTGAATTTCCCAGCCAAAGATGGGGATCAAAGTATTTTTCTCAGGATACACCAGGTTTCCCTCCTCCCTTCCTGGTTTCTTTTCTAACCTGAGTGCAGAAGGAGGGGGACGAGGCTTCCCCCAGAGATTTCTCCCTTGGAGCAAACACCCTGCAGGACGAGCTAAACCTTTCCATTTTGAGCTGATTTCATGCTGGAATGGTCAAAGCAAACCATCCTTCCCATCTTCTGCTGCCAAATGCCTTCTCCAAATTTTAAAATACACCTGAGCCACAGTGGGACTCGAGCAGTAGAGAGGAAAGCTGGGGAGAAAGGGCAGGGAAAGGGAAATCCTGGTGGTTGGGCTCCCACCTTGCTCCTGCTTCCCATCACTTCCCAGTCCCAGCCCTGGCTGCATGGACCAAGCCTTCTCCTGGCCACATCAGGGTGGTTCCTCAGCCCTCCAGCCCCTGACCTTTGCCCTTTTCTTCTCCTTACAGAGTGCAGGGGCAGCAAGCACCCCAGGTTCTGTGCTCTGCCTTCACCCCAAGTCACATCCATCCCTCCCTCCATCCATCCATCCATCCATCCATCCATCCATCCATCCATCCATCCATCCAACCCCAGGTGTCCAGCTGGAAGCTGCTGCCTCTTTGCTGGCAGCAGAGGCTTTGGCTCCATACTGGCCCTCTGGCTGCCCCCTTTTTGAGCAGAGTTACCTTACTGATACCTGTAATTTCGGGACTTTAACTCAGTTTCATATCCTGATTCAGCCACTTGTGCCTTGGGAACATATGGGGTGGCTCATATGGCCAAGGGAAGCTCAGCACACTGGGGTCTGCCCCCAGGAATAAACAGGGGGGGTGGAAATTGTCCCCTGCTCTGCCACCACCCCACACACCTAGCAGCAGAGAGGGGATTGGGGCACCTGAAGGGTTAAATACCAGAGCAAAAGCATCACAAACTTCTGGGATCCCAGGAAGCCACCCTGCACCCCAGCCACCAGAGGAAGGGGAAGGCTCTGAGCCCATCCCTCCCTTTGCTCCTGCCAGGACAGGGTTCCTGCAGAGCTCCCCAAATCAGTGGGTGAATCCCAAGGGGTTCCCAAGGCTGCCCCCAACCTCCCAAACCTCAGCAGTGCCCCAGGGACCCAGTGCCTTTCCCCAGTCTTCTTCTGGCCACTCAAGAACAAAAAAGCTCAAGGCTGGGGGCTTCCCCAGCCCTGTACCTACCTGAGCCCAAGAGATTCACTGCAGACAAGCTACCCTGCTATATATCTCCAATTATTTACGATGGAGTCATTAGTCCTAATTAATATTTCCAGTGAGGTGGGGCCCAGAATCCATCAGGAAGGTTGTGGTGGCAAGGGGCAGCCTGGGCAGCTGAGCTCTGGCTTGCCAGGAACAGAATCATCCACCCCCTTTTGCTGCAAAGGGATTTATTCTCAGAATATCTGTTAGCCCTGGGGTTGGGGTCGTTTTTGGGGTTCTTTTCCCTTGCAAAAATAAATTCAGCTCTTCCTGAGAAGAGGGATCAAGAGCAATGCATTCTTACCACTGAAAAATACCTTCTCAGGTTTTCCTTTCAGAGAACTGTCCTGGCCCATGGCTTGTGCTCTCTGCAGCTCTCACACTGGGCTGGGATGGATTTAAAGGGAGGGAAAGTAAATACCATTTACAAGCAAAGGGCTCAGCTGAGATGTTTGCCCAACAATCTCGTGAAGGTGGCTAGAAATTGATTTTCCTAGCCATGTCAAAGTCTGCTGGCAGAAGAAGAGAAAAGGACAAAGTATTTCTGACTAAAACACACCTGAATCCCTGCTTCCCCCTGCCACCCACCAGCCCCCCTCCCAGGACAGATTTTGGTAGTGCCAAGGCAGAGCAAGCAGACCCAGCTGGGGAACAAAATTTACAGCTGGCATCCCAGGAATGGGCCCCAGCCCCGAGCTCACCCCTCAGAGCATCCCCCTGGACATCACCCCAGGGATCTGAAGCATCCCCCTGGCCTCCCATCTGTGCCAGGGACTTCTCTGGGACTTTCCAGCCCTTGATCAAGTTTGCCAGCGTTTTGTCTTACACTTGATTTAGCTCTGCTAGACTAAGCACATTATTAATTGGTTCTCTTTTTATTTACAATACTATTGCTTGAAATATATACTACACTTGGTAATTGAATTTTTGGAATACAGTAATTAAAAAAGTCAAAAGAGCAATAAACAGAAGCGTTAGTAAATAATTGCATCTGAGAACGAGCATAAATCATCCAGATTAAATGATTTTATATCATATTTGAACTCTTTAATTTTAATTTATGGTTTCCAGACAATTTACAACCACTGCTGACTTTGTTTTCCTCTTTGCCTGCCTCCTAGCCCTGGTGCTGATAAAACCCTTCACCGGAGTGCCGAGATTTTCCCCTCCCTCTCAGTTTCCCAGCTTAGATTTTCCAGGGCTGAGCTGGGTTCCCAGGCTGGGGGCAGCACAAGGGAAATCCCGGGAGTTTGCTGCTGGTGTGTGCTTGCACGGGGGTGTGCAGGGGTGTGCACGGGGGTGTGGGGGTCTGCACGGCTGCGTGTGCCTGCACGGGTGGCTGCGTGTGAGTGCTTACATGGGGTGTACATGTGTGTGCATCCATGTACACACCTGCATGGCTGTGTCCAGGTGTGTCCAGGTGTGTGCAGGTGTGTGCAGGTGTGTGCAGGTGTGTCCAAGTGTGTGCAGGTGTGTGCAGGTGTGTCCAGGTGTGTCCCTGTGCTCCCACAGCTGGGCAGTGCCAGCCCCAAGGCTGTGTGGTGTGTGTGGGTGCCATGCCAGGAGAAGAGTGTAGGCAGCAGGTGCCCGGACGGTGCCCGCCCCGGAGAGCCAGAACCCGAGCGGTTACCGGGGCTGAGGTGTCCGCGTTACCCCCCCTCTGCTTCCACCGGGGCCGTTCTGACCCCCGCCCCGCCCCGCCCCTCCCCTGCTCCCCTCCATCGGGACGGGACCGGGTCGGAACCGAGAGCCCCGGGAGCTGCAGCCCCACCCGTGCCCGCTCAGCCCCGCCCGGTGCCCAACCCCGCAGCTACGGCTCCGCGATAGCGCCCGGAGCCTCCCCGCGCCAGAGCACCGCGCCCGGGACCGGACCGGACCGAACCGAGCCGGACCGAGCCGAGTCCATCTGAGCCGAGCGGAGCCGGGCCGGGCCGGGCCGGGCCGAGCCGAGCCGAGCCGAGCCGAGCCGAGCCGAGCCGCGCTCCGCTCGGCTCCGATGGACTCGGCTCGGTCCGGCCCGGCCTGGCCCGGCTCCGCTCGGCTCAGATGGACTCGGCTCGGCTCGGCCCGGCCCGGCCCGGCCCGGCCCGGCTCGGCACGGCTCGGTTCGGCACGGCTCGGCTCGGCTCGGCTCGGCGCGGCTCGGCACGGCTCGGCGCGGCTCGGCACGGCTCGGCACGGCTCGGCACGGTTCGGCACGGCTCGGCTCGGCTCGGCTCGGCTCGGCTCGGCACGGCACGGCACGGCACGGTTCGGCACGGCACGGCACGGTTCGGCACGGCTCGGCACGGCACGGCACGGTTCGGCTCGGCCCGGCTCGGCTCGGCACGGCACGGCACGGCACGGCACGGCACGGCACGGCACGGCACGGCTCGGCACGGCTCGGCTCGGCACGGCTCGGCTCGGCACGGCACGGCACGGCACGGCACGGCTCGGCTCGGCACGGCTCGGCTCGGCACGGCACGGCTCGGTTCGGCACGGCTCGGCTCGGCTCGGCTCGGCTCGGCTCGGCTCGGCTCGGCTCGGCACGGCTCGGTTCGGCACGGCTCGGCTCGGCTCGGCTCGGCTCGGCACGGCACGGCACGGCACGGCACGGCTCGGCTCGGCTCGGCACGGCACGGCTCGGCTCGGCTCGGCTCGGCACGGCTCGGCTCGGCACGGTTCGGCACGGTTCGGCACGGCACGGCACGGCACGGCTCGGCTCGGCTCGGCACGGCACGGCACGGCACGGCACGGCACGGCACGGCACGGCACGGCTCGGCACGGCACGGCTCGGCTCGGCTCGGCTCGGCACGGCTCGGCTCGGCTCGGCACGGCTCGGCTCGGCACGGTTCGGCACGGTTCGGCACGGCTCGGCACGGCTCGGCACGGCACGGCACGGCACGGCACGGCTCGGCACGGCACGGCTCGGCACGGCTCGGCTCGGCTCGGCTCGGCTCGGCTCGGCTCGGCTCGGCTCGGCTCGGCTCGGCTCGGCTCGGCTCGGCCCGGCCCGGCCCGGCTCTGCTCAGCTCAGATGGACTCGGCTCGGCTCGGCCCGGCCCGGCTCCGCTCGGCTCAGATGGACTCGGCTCGGTTCGGTCCGGGCCGGTCCGGTCCCGGGCGCGGTGCTCTGCCGCGGGGAGGCTCCGGGCGCTATCGCGGAGCCGCAGCTGCGGGGTTGGGCACCGGGCGGGGCACACAGTCTGTACCTTTGGGGTGCAGTCTGTGCCTTTGGGGTGCAGTCTGTGCCTTTAGGGGTGCAGTCTGTACCTTTGGGGTGCAGTCTGTGCCTTTGGGGTGCAGTCTGTACCTTTGGGGTTGCAGTCTGTGCCTTTGGGGTGCACTCTGTACACTTGGGGTTGCAGTCTGTGCCTTTGGGGTGCAGTCTGTACCTTTGGGGTGCAGTCTGTGCCTTTAGGGGTGCAGTCTGTACATTTAGGATTGCAGTCTGTACCTTTGGGGTGCAGTCTGTACCTTTAGGGGTGCAGTTCAGCCAGGATCCATCCCTGCAGGGGAATCCCAAGCCCCAGAGCTGCCGTGGAGCTGCAGTGCTGCACACACCAGCAGTGCTTTTAACTGCCGCAGCATTAATTATTCTGCAGCATTAATTATTAATTTTCTTCATCCCATCCCGGTGCCTGGGGAATCACCTGCTCCTCTGGCTACCCCACAGCAAGAAGCAAACTTCCCTCTGAGCGCCCCTGCTCCCGTGCCCCCCCTCCCCGTTCCTCTGTGCGGCCGATGCCGGAATAATAAATCCCAAAGATGATTTGGGGTGAGGTGGGGAGCACAAAAAGCAGAGGGAGATCAAAGGCTTGGCACAAGCAGCTGATTTCCTCCCAGTGCCTCCTGTGCCCCAGACATCTGCGTCCTGCCAGCATCCCCAGGCTCTGCTCTCAGCCTGGCTGCAGTTTCTGGAGCAGGAGAGGAGCAGAGGGTGCCCTGGTGCGGTGTCAGGGGTGGGCAGGAGGAGCTGGAAGGATTTGTAACCTGCCTGTAAGGATTTTTTGCCAGAGGTGCTGGAGCGTGGCTTCAGCACAGCCCCTCCAGGCACTCTCCTTATCTGTGGGCACCTGCTCTCTGCAGGATTGGCTCTTGAAGCCCTCCCCAGTATTACTCGGGTTGGATTTTTTTTTATCTGTGGCCATCAGAAAGGTCTTTAGGAGTCCTAAGCTCATGTAAATTACTCTTTCATGACATATTCCGGGGCTTTCATAATATGTTTTAGCACCCAGTGGAGCAGGGGCTATTTGCAGTCTTTCTGCCTTTCCAGGCAAGGCTTGAGTCACACCTCTGAATTTATAAAGAAAAAAAAATGGTGCAGTTCAAAAAAATGAGAAAGATGTGGACTAACTGCATCTTTAGACGTCCTCTCACCAAATCAGAGGCATTGTGGTGTTAGGGTGCTGCTGTATCACCCAGTGATGCTAATTAAAGCTCTATCAAATTACTCCAAGAAAATTCAGGTTTTTAGCCCCAAAAGACAGTGGCAAAATAGAGGCTGAGGTGCTGCATCTCCTGGCTTGCAATCTGAATGTAAAAAGGCAACGTTTACCCATCCTTCCCAATATTCCTCTCCCTACAAAAAGAAATCCCAAGCCATGGAAGTCATGGTGATTAAAGAAAAAATAGGCAGGTTCTATTCCAGGGCAGAAAGTCTGGGGTCAGGGCTGCAGGCTGATGCTCAGCCCAGCTCCAGACTCATCCCCATCAAGCTGCCTCCTGCCAGCTGGGAACATTGGCCAAGCTCTTCCCAAAAACTTGCATGGCAGGAACACCTTGCTCAGGCAGAGGAATCGGGCACATTTCAAAATAGCTGTGGAGAAAAAAAAAAAAAAAAAAAAGCAATGTTGGCCAAGGAATTCTGGTGGGGAAATATTTGTCGTGTTGTGGGAGTGGGATGGGCTGGAGGGTACAGGGTCAGCCCTAAGGGTAAATAAAACCAATTTTTTCTGTAGGTACTCTAATTATCTATCTACCCAGAAAAACCCATAAAGCAGCCAAAGAATCTGGTATGGCTAAGAGGCAAAAGAAGCAGAGGTGGGTTTCCTGCGGGCAGTCTGGTTTCCAGTTTTTAATCCAAATCAATTACTCACAAACCCGAGCAGTGAATCTGATTCCAGTTGTGTACAAGGCAAGGTCTGGATGTCAGCTCTTCCTTTGCTCTTTAACTCTTCTGCTCTTGCAATGCTGAAGGCTGCAAACCTCAGCTTGAAGGCTGCATCCCTCCTGCTGGGGTGCAGAATGGTGCTGAGCACCCTGGGCAGAGTGGGTAGGACAGAACTGAAGGCAGCACCCTGATTTTGGACCCTGCCCTGGACTGGGGCAAAGAGCTCAGGATGCTGGCACTGGGAGCAGGTAGAGCTGGTGGTCTCTGCTACTGGGTGGGCTGGGAAGCCAGGGCAGGGACCCTCTCAGTCCTGGCTGTGAGGGGATTCTGCCAGAACTGACACAAAGGGGGGTTTGTGCTGGGTGCACGCAAGGCAGGGCTCTATTAAAGGGAAAAAACAAGAAAAAAAAAAAAAGAAACTGGAGCCAATTGTTTGGAGTGCTATTGCCATGGCATTGTCAGGAGAATTTGCTGCAGAGGGATGAGGGATGGGGTGCTGCAAAAGCCAGGGGAGAGCTGGGGCTGCCCTGGTCACTGCTGCCAGCAGCAATGTCACCTCTGGAGATGGGCAGTGGCCTGACAGATCCCTGACACCTTCCCTTGGGATCTGCTGGCACTGCCAGGACCCCACAGCTGGTGCCCAGCTCTCCCTGCTGGCCCTGTCCCCGGGCTGCCACTGCTTGGGGGACCCTGGGCTGGAGTCTGCTGAAGCACCGGCCCAGAAATAGACTCGAAAGCCCAGAAAAAGCCCTTTTTTAAACAGCCAGAGGGCTGGGAGCAGCAGCCTTGGCCCAGGAGGGTGAAGAACCATGTCCTTGGATCTCAGCAGCACTCTGCAGGGTGTTTGGTGATGCTGCAGTGGTTGGGACATCCCTGGAGAGGCTGGGGAAGTGGCCAGGGGACAGTCAGGGCTGGCACTTGGTGGCTGGAGGGTGCAGTTCAGTGCCGGGCCACGTCCCGGGCTCCTGTGCTGAGGGGATGGCAGGGCAGGGGAAGCAATTCCAGCTTGGAGGTGGCTTTGCAGCCCCGGGTGGGTGCAACAAGAAGAGGTGCTGAGGTTTGAGCTGCAGATGCAGAGCCAGCATCCTTTAACAAGGCTCATTACACCCCTCCGAAACAAAGGAAGTTTTGCCTGATTTTTTTCCCCCTTTATTTTTCCTTCCTGCTGTCTGAGCATCCCCTCTCTCTGTCCCACAGCTCTGATTTTGGGAATGCAGAGAAGTCTCTGATGTTCAAAGGCACCAAGGTGAGAAGGAAGAGAACACAGAGGCTGAGACAAACTCCAGTCCCCAGGGATGTTCCCGTGGGATGGGGAGGGTGGAAAAGGCAGCAGAGGACACCGCGGGTGTCCCAAAGGTGGAGGCAGGGACGGGTCGAAGCTTTTCCAGTCTCCTCGTTTTCCCACTTTCCCAGACAAGGATTCCTGACGGCTCGGTGCCCCCAGACCCGGAGCCGCCCCTCGGGCTCGTCCTGCCGCTGCCTTTCCCGGTTTCCCGCAGGCTGGGAGGTGCTGGAAGGGGCTGAGCAGGGAGGTGCCAGCTCCGGGTGCAGCCTGCGAGCCTTCTGCCTCAGCCCCTTTGGCTTTAATGGCTCGGATGCAAGAACAAGCTGAGGCACTCTGCTTCTGAGCTTGGCATTGGGCTCTGCCTGACAGTTCCATATGAATATTAGCCATCTGCAGGGTATGAAGATACAGCTATGATTTCTCTCTTTCTCCTCTTTTCTTTTTTTTTTTTTTTTTTCCTTTCTTTTTTTTAATTTTTGGTGGAGCAGAGTGGTGTTTACCAGCATGCCCATCAGTCCTGGGTAGAAATGAACTCTTCGGAGAGCTGTTTGGCAAAGTCCAGGTAGAGTAAGATAATAATTCAAAGAAAAAAAAAAAAAAAACAACCAAAAAAAACCCAAAAAAGCCCCCACAAAACAGACAGAAAGGCAAACTGCTCAAAAGCCATACTGAGAGAAATGGGCTGTAGATAACTGCGATTCTGTGAGTTTATCTGAACTTTGGATTATCCAGCATTTGAACGGGAGTTTGGCACTTGGGTTGGAACAGAGTCGTTTATCTGCATGGTCTGGAGGGCTAAATATATTTGCAGAACCAGCCTAACTCTTTTCAGGTCACTGAAATGGATGCTCTCTGTGCAGAGAGCACTCCCAGTACCTGCTGCTGCCTCCCAGCAGTCTGCCTGCAGAGCTGGGGCATTCCCAGGGCCTTTTCCTGGGGACCATCCCAGGGGCTTTCACCTCTCAGAACTGGGCCAGCAACCACCTCCTTTAACACGCAGCTAAACCCAGTGCTTTAAAACAGCATTTTATCTAATGCTTGGCTTGCCTGGCTGCTTGCTCTGCCCCTGGCCCACCTCTGAAAGCTGCCTCCCCAAACTGCAGCCACCCCGCAGCCCCTTGGAGTGCTCAGGAGCAGTTGGGAAGGTCCTAGAGAAGCAAAAAAAAAAAAAAAAAAAAAAATCAATCCTTTCATTTTGACTCCAGCCAAGCAGAGGGTTTCATTTTGACTCCATCCCATGGCTTAACCCTTCCCCAGCCACCAGGACCTGTCCCCATCCCCAAGGCGGGGATGTCCCCAGCAGTGACAGAAGAGAAGGGGTGTGATTGCTTTCAAGAGCACAATTAAAAAAAGCCACTTACTTGGGCTTTGTGTGATTCTGCCAGACATCATTTTAGCGTGATGGGATGTGTGTTTTGTGCCTCAAAAACATATGCTGGGGCATGCTGGCATGTGGGGAATTTAATCCAGCCCACTGATGTGCATCTAAATATGGGAATAGAAAACATCTTGGTTGCCCATGGAAGGAAAAACCTTCTCTGGGCAAAAAATCCTGCTGAAAGGAAAGGGTTCTCCCCCTAATTCTCTTGACTTCATGAGGATTTAGGGGGAGAGGAGAAAACTGGTCACTTGTTGGGTCTCCCCTAACAGGTTAAGACCACAGGGAATTTGGGAGAATTCCTGAGAAAGCTGGGACCAGTGAACCAGTGATATGGAGACTGCAGGGAAGGAAACTGTTTTTGTGGAAACCACCACAAAATAGTAACAAAAGCCTGGAGATCACAGCAATGTAACCTCTCAGGAGGCTTTTGGAGTCCCTTGGAGGGACCTTGCCAGAAGGAGAATTCAGGTTAGAACCAGACACCCATTCCCCAGAGCCAGGACCTAGCAAGGCTCTGCAGCACCCATGGCCCCTCTCAGCTCAGCCAGGGGAGATCCCCAGGGAGCTGAAATGTTTGACGTGACACAGACAAGAACAAAAAACCCCTGAGCCAACACAAAAATCCCAGGTGATGCCCAGACACGGCCCTGCATCCGGATGAGGGGATCCCTGGTCCTCACCCCAGCATCCACGTCCTTCTGCTGCACCCACAAGGGGGGTGGTTTTCCTTTTTTGAGGAAAACTCAAAGCCTTGGCTCAAACCACCCAATTCTGGGCTTGTGACAGAGGCCAGGACACAGAGCTGGGATCCAGGGATGTGACAGGATGCTTGTCCCAGAGCAGGATTTCCCTGGAGCTCTCTGCCCTGGGAAGAGGCTCCCCAGTAACTTTCCAACTTCAGCATTACCAAAGGTTGTAGTTAAGATTCCTGTGTCTACTGCTTAATAACCCCTAAATTAGTCTCAATGGAATTAGCTGTAATTAAGGACATTGTGAAATATGGTGGGGGCAAACAGAATTACACTGTATTACTTTATTAATAATATTCTTTAACTACACTGTAAATTGCTATTAGGCCTGCATATTACTGCCTGGATATGGAAATAGTCTTTTGCTATGCTAATCTAACACAATTTTCTTTTAAATGTAAACAAATTATACTCTATTAATATGCTGTTCTACTTGCATAGTTAATTATTGTAACAGTAAGGAATAAAATTGTTCTGCTTTCTCTGTTTCTGATGGAAAAAGGGCTACATAAATAGTTTAATAGGGAACTAATTATGCAAAAAATTTAGATGCCTAAAATGTGTTTGTAATTGCATTAAAATGGTCTTCTGTTCAAATATTGGAAAGCTCTCTAATTGGAGGCTAGCTGGAAATTTAAATATTGTGAATCAATGATTTTAATACAGTAGATGTTTGGTTGTGTTGCTCTTCATATTTGCCTTGGGAAAGGCAGAGGATATTTGGGGGGGTTTGGGAAGAGGAGGTTTGGGTTCCATCCCGGGCAGGGAGCAGCCGGGAATCCCAGCAGAGCTGTGGCCATCCCGGGGGGATCCCAGGTCCCTCTGGAGATGTCCCAGCTCCCCCAGGCAGGCTGGGTTGGGGACAAGGAGCCTGCACGGGGCTGTGCTGCCACCCCGGGATGGCAATTTGGAGCCAACAGCTTGCGGTACAAAGAAAAGGAGAGATTTCCAAATGGCTAATCTCCAGCCACCCACACAAGTTTTGTCTCTCTTTAGCACCTTTCTCTGTTGCTAAGTCTCGCATCCAAAAAGGAAAAAAAAAAAAAAAAAAAAAAGGAAAAAAGGAGACACTCCAAATTATGCAGCAATCTTGTGTGGGGAGCAGCTGAACTCAGGCTGGGGGAAGATCTCAGGAACGCGGGGAACTCGTTATGATCCCAAGATAAAGGGCATGGGACCAAGAGCAGGATGTCCTGGGTGTCCTGGATGTCCTGGAGGGCTCACCAGGATGTCCTGGAGGGCACCAGGTCCTCAGTGTCCCCCCATCCATCAGGCAGCAGTGATGCAGGTGGGGCTGTGTCACCACCCTGTCCCCCCCCCGGGCAGAGGCAATGCTGCCCACCCTGCTGGGACACAGCTTCCCACCTCCCACTGCATCCAGGAGCTGCTGTCCCCTTTCCCAGCTCTGCCATCACCATCAGAGGAGGCTGAGGGGCAGCTGGGTGACACAGGAATGGTGGCAAACCGGGAGGGATTTATCCAGGATTTCCTAACCAAAGGGAAACAGTGCGGGGAGAAGGGATGAGACCCAAGCCGGAGCTCCCCCCTGCTCCCAAGGACAGGGAGGCTTTTCTGGAGGATAAAACTGCCCTTCCACCACCCAGCTCCTCAGGATGCTGATCCCTCCTGGATCCCCCTGCTCCCAGAGCTGTAGGGACCCCTCCAAATGGTGGTCGGGGGCTGGGGATGCGTTTTAAAGCCTGGCTTAAAAGAAAGAAAAAAAATTCCTAAGAGAAGCTCAGCCCGTGCTGAATGAGAAGCATGGATTAGGGGGTGCTGGGAGCACCAGAGGGCTGAGTGTAACCTGGGTGCCTGAGAAGCACAAGGAGGTGGCACCCAGGGGCTGCTGCCTCTGCTGGGACAGCCACAGCCTCCTCATCAGCCCAGGAGCTGCTCCAGGCAGCATCAGGGATAGCTGGGCTGTCAGAAGGGCACTGGAAAGATCCCACACTTGAGAATCTCTCCATTTGCCCTTCAGGATGTGTTCATTTACATGGAAACATTTCAATTTGGTTTATGCTGTTTGAGGTGACTGCCCTGTGCAGTGCTATTTTTGGTACTTAAGTGAGAGGGGGAAGAGAAAGCCTTAACTATACCTGGAGTAGGCAGGGGCAGAGGGGAGCCCTCAAAGTGAAAATGCTGACAAATTAGATGGGGCCGTGAGTTACAGCTTCAATTTTCATAGTAAATACCCTATCAAACAGAATTTCTTCAGCTTGCTTGTAAAAAGCTGAAGAAATCGTTTGCTACGGGGGAAAAAAAGGGAAAAATGGAAGAGGGGGGAAGAAAAAAAAAAAAAAAAAAGACATGTCATCTCCCAGCTATCTTGCCAAAATCCCCAAACAGCTTCCTTGCTGTTTAAGAGAAGAGCATTTTAAATATCTTTGCAGAGTCCTGTCTGTTTGTCTGACAGATGTCTGCAATGTACTGGGAACTGTGTTCATGCTCAGAATGTAAATAAGATTATAGGTCTTTAAATATTCCCATTACATTGTATTTACCTAGATGCTGATGAAAATAAATAGGAAGCAGTTCTGCTGGGTTTTTCCTAGCAGGTTTTTTTCTCCACATCCCACAAGCAGGCTTAACATTTTTTGCCTTGTCAGTTAAATGCACAGGTTTCCACTCTAATCTCCTGGTTAGTCCAAAGCATACATCTGTTTAACTAAAAGGGCAATTTCTGGCTAGAAATATAAATTGCTCATTTGGAAGGATCATGCACGCAATTTTTTTTTTTTTTATCATTTTTTTTTCTTCCCACAGCACGAGTCAACCCCTGAGTTTATCCAGACCCTTGCTGGCCTCACCTGGGGAGGGGGGGATTCTCCAGGGTGGAAATTCGGTTTCCCTGAGGTTCCCCATGTCCAAACTCAGCAAATCAGGGGGGAAGGGTGGCAGGGGAGATCAAAGAGGCTCTGTGCATTTATCAGCTCTGGTGTAATTAAGCACCAGGGGCGCTGGGAGCTCAGTGACCAAACGCAGGGCAGCCCAAGGTGTCCCCACCGGGTGTCCCAGGGGTGGGGGTCTCAGGATGTCCCCAGCACTGCCTTGGTGGAAGGCAGGGTCTCCCCCTGCAGAGGGGATGTTGGAGGGGGGATAATGGACATTTTGGGGTGTAGGGGGGGAGCAGAGCCCTTCCCCACACTCCTGGGTGAGTGGCAAGGGCAGCTCCAGGCAGAGAAGGGGTGGCCAGGGCAGGAATCGGTTGTTCTGCTTTCTCCATTATCCACCACAAAGACTTCAATTCCAGACATTAATTCAGCAAACTCTACATCCCTAAAACAAAGCCTTTCTTCAAAGCTCAAACCCACCTGAAACAGCCCCCACTGCCTCCCCCTGCTCCCTCCCGGGCCTTGAAGGAGGTTGAGTGGTTTTGTTTAGCACCCGGCGATCCCCGGCTCAGATCTCAGGTGCCAGGACTCACCCCAACGTTGTGGCTCGGTAACAAATCCCTCAAAAGCAGCCTTTGGATTGGGAATGGGAATGGTGACAGGCCCTTGACTGGAGCAGCAGGAGCCCCAGAGAGCCGAGGCTGGGACGGGTCCTGACTGCTGGGTTATAGCCCTGCTTTCACCTGCAGCAAATGGGCTCTAACGAGATGAATCTGGAAATCAGTGCTCAGCAGTTGTATGATTAATGAGTGCTTTGCCTTCCTCCAGATCAGCTGAATGGATAATTTGGAGGGGTTTCAGAGGGAAGGGGAGGTTTCCTCGCCTGTGGCAGGGCGAGCAGGGATCCCCCATCTTCTGCACCAGCTTCCCAAGGAGGGAGGAGGAATCCCGGGTGGCGAAACCGGAGCCTCGACCTCTCCTTTTGGGTTTGCTTCTGGGTTTTTTTCCATTTCCAAGGAGCTGAACTTCTGCTTGTGCAGGCGTCAGATGGACACTCTACAGCTGTTCTGGAAGCACGTGTCAACATTATTTACCCGAGTAAAGCGATGCTAATGGTGGCATGAAGCAGGGGGAGTGGGCAGAATGGACATCCAGACTTAATGCTCTCCCTCTCCTGCATTCCCCATCAGCAGGAGCAGAGCTCCTCGCTGGAGACGTGTTGGAGCAGCAGCACGAGCTGGCTGTGCAGGACCCGGCCGTGACTCTATGTGGCAGCACGCATTCAAAGTAAAAAATTAATTTACAAATGGTTTTCAGGGTTCCCAGCAGATGGGAGAGCAGCGAAGTCAGGAGAGGGGCCTCCTCCTCCTCTGCCACTTAACCCTTGTGCTGTCACACCCCAGAGGGAAGGTGCCCGGCCATAAAAATAATCCTCTGGGGCCCCGCGGGGACCTGCTTTTTCTAATGGTTACTTTAAACCCAAAACACCTGTACTTTTACTGCTGGCTGAGATGGGCTGCAAACATCCCATGCAGAAGGCAGATATGTAACCGGAGCCCTCAGAACTGGTTTGAATTATAAAAACATTGCTTTAAAAGCCAGGGAGGGGGCTTGGGAGGGCGTTTTTAAGAAAGGCTTTCATTTCGAGATCAAACCTGGATCTTTAAAGAGTTTCTTTGCATCACCTTTTGCTCCTGCTGAGTGTTGGCTCTCTCTCAGCAAGTCCCAGTGATGCTGGTAAACCTCCCAATTAATTCCCCAAAGCTGGTGAAAGCCAAGGGGAATCGGGCCCCCAAGGTTACACAGTCACTGGTGGGGCAGCCCTGAAAGCCCAGGGCAGGCATCCTGAAAGCATTCCCTGTCCAGACAGCTCCAAAACTCCCCTTCCTAGGAGTGGTTTGGGTAAAACCACCCTGCTGTACAACAGCCCCTCTGTGCGACCTGCACTGCCAACTCCCTGCCCTCTGGGGCTGTTGGAAGGTGTTTGGGACACGGGTGGGTGACTGTGCCCCAAACCCTGGCTTCCCAAAAAGCCTGAATGTAGGGAAGGAAAGGCAGGAGACGGTGGAGCGGGTCCCGGCCTCTGGGATGCAGGGGATGCAGGCAGGGCTGTGCTCAGCCTCCCAGCAGTGCTGAGCCTCTCCCTGGGTGTGCAGCTTCCCAGAACATCTCCCTCTGCATGGAGTGAAGGTTTCAGGCAGGCTGTGGGGAGCAGGAGGGCTGAGCTTGGCCGGGCTCCCTGCCCTTGCACAACACTCTTATAAAACATTCATTGTAGCAGACAAAGTTGGGATGCCTTCCTAGAGCCAGCCATAGCAGCCCTCCCACTATTTTTTCACAGGGGGGATATAAAATCCGTGGATGTGCACCAATTTTTATCAGAGGAAGAGCCATTGATCCTTGGGGAGATGAGCAGCCCTTTCCCTCCAGCCTCCTGGAAGCCCTCAGCTGCCTGTTTGGAGCTGCAGGACGAGGCTGCTCTCTGGGGACAGCCTGCACGTGACTTTTTTCCTTGGCTTTTGTCCCAAATCTGAGTTGCCACAACGTGCCCTCTGGAGCCAGGGGTTCAGAGCTTCCCCTTGGAGCTGGCACATGGAAAGCAGGAGCAGGGAAAGTCCTTACACATCTGGTCACCTTCAGCCAGGTGCTCACTGCCACACACTGCCCACTCCCAGCTCTGTGACAGGGCCATAAATGCTGCTTTAGGATTTATTTTCCTCCCCCAGTGCCCCCGTTTTGCCTAGTAAACCAAAATAGGAAGAAAAATTTATTTTTCACCCCAGCCCTTTCCAGTACCTTTTGGGATTATCCTGTAGCTCTGCAAAGTGACCTGACCTCCAGTGCATGGTGCCCCCCCCCCCCCCCTTTTTTTTTTTTTTTGCTTTTTCTTTCTTTTTCTTTTTTTTTTTTTTTTTAACTCCGAGCTCATTTGAAAATTCCAATTTCTATAATAATTTGATGCAGCTGCTAAGATGTTCTTTTCCTTTTGATCACTGTTATTAATGATGTGCTGTAACATATGCAAGGCTAGCAATCCCAGCTACTATTTCTTACAAAGATCATTTTGTACTTCCCCCTCGTTCTCTTCCCCCCCTCTCCCCCCTCTCTGATGAAGCTCATATGTTCTAGGAAGTTCATCTCAGAGTTATTAGTCTAAGAATTAGGAAGTGTGTGGGCAGCTCTTCTGTGGTATAAAAGAAACTGGAAAAAGAAACCATTCCCCTTAATTCCCCAAAGAAGGATATTGGCTTTATTTTCGGTCTGGAGTTTACTGCTAAATATTTTATGGTTCACTCTGGATGTCATCTTTTGTACCTCCTATTTGTGTTGCTGGTTTGATAAAGCTGGGATTTTTAGCTTATTGTTTTGTTAAGGAGGGGGTTTTTATTTCTTTCATGACAGCCTGGGTTCTGGAAATGCACACGCCAGGTAACTCCAGGGGAGCCTGAGGATTTGCCCCAGATTTATAACACAACAACAGCCAGCAGGACCTGAAAACCATGAGTCTGACATTGCTCCTGCCCCAAAGCAGTTCAGCTAAAAGCAGCAGAATTACACCTGTCCAAGGGCAGAGACAGAAACAATTTAGCCCTAAAAAAAATGCTTAAAAGCTGCAATGGTGCACGCTGGATCCATCCCACTGCTCAGGAGGAAGCCTGTGGAGTGGATGCTGTGGTGGTTTTATTATTGTGTGCATGTCTGTGTGTGTGAACCAACTGGCCACATCTACTGGCAAAAACATAGCTGGAAGCAAGAGGTTTTGGGGGCCTTGTAGATTTTTAAACCAGCTTTTGTGTCCATCAAATATGGCTCAACATACAGAGGGATCTACATCAGTCAGGAGGATATCCATCACTTAGAAGGATCTACATCATTAGCTTAAAGGTCCCTTCCAACCCAAACCATTCTATGATTCTATGATTTCATTATTATTATTATTATTATTATTATTATTATTATTATTATTATTATTATTATTATTATTTCTTTATTATTATTACTTAATACCTATTGTTCCCAACAATTTATATATAAAATACACAGGATAGAGATTATTCCCCCCAGAGAGCCTTGCTGAAGGTGGGTGCTCCCCAGGTGTGAGGTCACCCTGGTGAGGGGTTGGGTGCTGCTTGGGATGAGGGCAGAGGAGGGACAGGTTCTGGGTGGATTTTGGGTGGACATTGGGTGTCCTTCTGCTGACCCAGCTCCACCTTCACCCCGCATCCCCCTCTCCCCAGTTCCAGCCCCAAACTGGGGCAGCAGAGAGGAATGCAGCTCCTGTTACCCTGCACCCCCTCCTTCACGATGGGGATGCCAGGCACAAAGGGGACCCCCGGGCACAGAGGGGTCCCCCAGGAGCAACCCACCCGTGGGTGGATGGTGCAGCAGGCTCAGCACCCTGTGCCTGGGGAGCACCTCCTGCCCGCACAGAGGTTGGAGGGGAGCAGCAGGGACACGGGTGACAGGAGATGACCTGCTGGCTTCCTAGGAGGTGGTGGCTGCAGCAGAGAACCCCCAAAGCTGACGGGAGGCCAAGGTGCTCCGGGTGGTGAAGACAAAAGCAGCGAGTGCCCTGCTCTGAGGCTGCTGGGGAGGGGAAGGGGAGGAAGGGCTGAACAAAGCCCCATCGGCGGGTACCGGGAGGTGACATCGTTCGGCAGGCACAGGACACCCCCAGCCAGGACTGGAGGTGACCGACGGGTTTGCCAGCCCCCTCGCCACTTGGCTCAGCCCTGGGTGACTGCAGCACCATCGGCTCCTGCTCGGCTTCGAGCGGCAGAAGAAAGGGAGGCAGGAGCCATGATGCAGGCACTGACAAGCGCTCCTAAATGCCTCTTTATTCCTCAGCCTGCCAGCAGAACTTCTCCTGCCCTACATTTCCTCACCCTCCCCCCCCCCGCCGCGAGTCGAAATGACCATGAAAAAAAAAAAAAAATAAACCAGGCTTGGATTTTTTTTTTTTTTTTTAAACTCTTCCCCCCCCCTCCTTTTTTTTTTTTTTTTTTTTTTTTTTTTTTTAATTGCTTCGCTCTACGGGCAAAACAGGTGCTGAAATGCGAAACCCCAGTGAGGGATTTCCTCCGCAGAAGAGCTCGGTGCTAGCGCGGCCCCGCTGCTCCGGGGGCTGCGTGCGGGAGCGGGTGCGGAGGGGCTCGGAACCGCCGACTGGCACCAAAGCGGCACGCTGTCACTTTAAGAAAAAATAAACTAAAATATGAACTACCAAAAACCCTGCCATTTCCAGCCTGGGCTTGATTAATGATTTTTCTATCTAATAAAAGGTTCACAAACCATCTGTTTTTCTCCCTAATGCCTTGCCCAAAGGTTTTTCGTTCCTATTTCAGGCTTGGGGCCAACTGACATTCCCCTCTTTTTTTTTTCCCAGCCTTGTAAACAAACCCTTCTCTCTTTTTAATCTTCCAGTGCTGTTTCCTACCCATCGTTATGCATATTCATTGCGAGTAAACATTTTTAGTGTCTACACTTAATCTCTTCCACTGGCAATTACTGTTCTATGCTGTTTTGTAATGCAGAAGGGCCAACGCTTTCCCTTCTAATAACAGCTGGGTCGCAGATGGGGCCTGCAGTCATTGTAGAAAATAAAAATTTACAAGATGCCAGTGGAATTTATTTCAGTTTTATGGAGTCACAGGAGGAACCTTTCTGTTATCCGCCTTCAGTGAAATCTGCAGGCGCAAGGCAAGCTTTTGACATTTAATCAAAGGGGGGTTCAGGTAGGGTCTGGAACAACACGAGGAAGAAAGCAGGTGGATCGTATTAGGCAGTGCCATGGTTAATTTATTTAGAAGTGATTGGCTTAGATGTGTGCAGCCAAGAGTTGACATCATGGATATATCTTGTTTAGCATCCTGCTCCCAAATTGGTACCGCTGAGCTGGAGCCCAGAGCCCAGCCAGGTGTGGGGTGGCAGGGATGGGGTGGCAGGGCTGGGGGGGACAGGCTGGGGGGGACAGGGATGGGATGGCAGGGCTGGGATGGCAGGGGTGGGGATAACAGGGTGGGGATAACAGGGGTGGGATGGCAGAGCTGGGGGGGACAGGCTGGGGGGGACAGGGGTGGGGGTAACAAGGCTGGGATGGTAGGGGTGGGGATAACAGGGTGGGGATAACAGGGATGGGATGGCAGGGCTGCGGGGGACAGGATGGGGGGGACAGGGTGGGGATAACAGGGTGGGGATAACAGGGGTGGAATGGCAGGGCTGGAGGGGACAGGCTGGGGGGGACAGGGGTGGGGGTAACAAGGCTGGGATGGTAGGGGTGGGGATAACAGGGTGGGGATAACAGGGATGGGATGGCAGGGCTGCGGGGGACAGGATGGGGGGGACAGGGTGGGGATAACAGGGTGGGGATAACAGGGGTGGGATGGCAGAGCTGGGGGGGACAGGCTGGGGGGGGACAGGGTGGGGATAACAAGGCTGGGATGGCAGGGGTGGGGATAACAGGGTGGGGATAACAGGCGTGGGATGGCAGGGCTGGGGGGGACAGGGTGGGGATAACAGGGGTGGGGATAACAAGGCTGGGATGGCAGGGGTGGGGATAACAGGGTGGGGATAACAGGGATGGGATGGCAGGGCTGGGGGGGACAGGGTGGGGATAACAGGGGTGGGATGGCAGGGCTGGGGGGGACAGGCTGGGGGGGGACAGGGGTGGGGGTAACAAGGCTGGGAAGGCAGGGGTGGGGATAACAGGGTGGGGATAACAGGGATGGGATGGTAGGGGTGGGGATAACAGGGTGGGGATAACAGGGATGGGATGGTAGGGGTGGGGATAACAGGGTGGGGATAACAGGGATGGGATGGTAGGGGTGGGGATAATAGGGTGGGGATAACAGGCGTGGGATGGCAGGGGTGGGGGTGACAGGGTGGGGGTGACAGGGGTGGGGATGGAAGGGCTGGGATTGTAGGGGTGGGGATAAAAAGGGTGGGGATCACAAGGGTGGGGATAAAAGGGGTGGGGTGGCAGGGCTGGGGGTGTCAGGGTGGGGATAACAGGATTGGGGATGGCAGGGGTGGGGATGACAGGGGTGGGGATAACAAGGGTGGGGATAAAAAGGGTGGGGATCACAAGGGTGGGGATAAAAGGGGTGGGGTGGCAGGGCTGGGGGTGTCAGGGTGGGGATAACAGGATTGGGGATGGCAGGGGTGGGGATGACAGGGGTGGGGATAACAAGGGTGGGGATAAAAAGGGTGGGGATCACAAGGGTGGGGATAAAAGGGGTGGGGTGTCAGGGCTGGGGGTGTCAGGGTGGGGATAACAGGATTGGGGATGGCAGGGGTGGGGATGACAGGGGTGGGGATAACAAGGGTGGGGATAAAAAGGGTGGGGATCACAAGGGTGGGGATAAAAGGGGTGGGGTGGCAGGGCTGGGGGTGTCAGGGTGGGGATAACAGGATTGGGGATGGCAGGGGTGGGGATGACAGGGGTGGGGATAACAAGGGTGGGGATAACAGGGGTGGTGGTGACAGGGGTTGGGATAACAGGGGTGGCAGCAGCAGGGAGAGCAGCAGCCAGCATCCCCATCCTTCCCCCAGGCTCCCCAGCACCCCAGCATCTCTTCCAGCACAGCCTGGCCCCTGCTGGTGTGTGCAGCACCCATCATTTAGCAGAGGAGCAGCAGGAGAAATTCCCTGTAATTTGTCGTTGTGAAAACGATTTTTTTTTAAAATGTTTTTTTTTTAAATCTCCCGTTGAGGTGACAGCAGAGAGGTGGCCCAGGCTGTCTCTGTGTCCCATGCTGGTCAGGCTTTCTGCAGTACTAAAGCTAAAAGCAAATATATAAATGACAAAGGAGCCTCTTTCAGTGACCAGGGTGCTGGCCATGGTTTGGCACAGCATAGCTCCTGCCCCAGGTGCCCCATCCTGACCACCTACACCTGGATTTTTTTGCTGTGTCCCCAAGCCCAGCCCCGTGGCAGGAGGTGTCCCCACGGGGCAGCAGGGCCATCGCCTGCTCTTCCACAGGCAAAGCCAGGCCTGAAATTTGCTGGTGGGCAAAACCGTGGATGCACATAATGAGATGAGGGGCTGAAGTAGCTTAGAGGAAGCTCACAATAAATAAAGGACATAGTTCTACTTATTGTGCATTGTATAGGCAATTTTTCCAGAGTTTTTAAATGAGAAGGAGATAAAGAGACAATCTCACATGCTTCTATTTTTTCCCCCCTCCTCCTCTATTACCAGCATCCAGAAACAGAAACTTATTGACTCACTCAAATTAATTAGATTTTAGGTGGTGTGTTTCTTATTATTCATGCATTTTCTGCATTTATAAACCCAGAGCTTTCAAGGCTGAATCTTTCTCCCTACCAAGGACAACAGAGCTTTTCCTAAAGACTGATCATTTTTGCTTCTCAGGGCATCCTGCTTTGTGTAGAAGAAAAATAAAACTTTCATGGGAGGAAAAGCCTCCTGTTATTATTGCAAAGAGTTTACTCTTGCCTGGCAAATATTTCCCAGAGCTTGGATTTATGGGAGAAAAAAAAAAAAAAAAGGTATTAAAGTGTGTGGCTTAGTTAATACTTTCCCTCCCCCTTTCCGTTTTGAAAAACATGATATTGCTGTTTTTATAGGAAAACTGTGTCCAGAATATTGAATTTGGTACCAGAGATTAAGATCTTAGTAGTTTTTAATGAAAAGGATAAATTCTCCTAACTCGATTTCCCAGTATATCATCCCCAGTCTCCTTTTCCCAACCCTTTCCTCCATTTACAAACTCCAGAACTGTGAATAAGCCACTCTGAAGTTTGCCAATCTCAGGGAAATGCTGTTTCTATTGCAAATATTAATGAAGATTACCAGGACTGAGTCACAGAGGGGTAGAAGGCTTGGGGGGGGGTTTATCCAGTTTGCAGATCCCAGCCCTTCAAAATGGAGCAGGATAATTCCAGCAGGAGCCAGGCTGCCACAGGGGACTCAGGAACCTTCTTCCCCAGCAGAAGGCAGGAACACGGGAGAAAAGCACTTGGAAAGCCTGGAAAAACTTGGGAAACTAAAGCGGGAAATCACAGGTGCTGGGGAGAAGCTTGGGATGCAAACAGAGCCAGCCCCAGGTCCCCCACTGCCACCAGGAGGGTGCTGAGGCTCTGAGCATCCCAATATCCCACATCCCCATCTCCATCCCCACCCTATCCCCAGCATCCTGACCCCAGGGCCACCCTTGGCTCCTCGGGGAGAAGAGCTGCTGTCCCAGGCTGGGCACCCCACACCAGGGCAGCCTGAAAGCAAAGCCTTTTTTTTATTATTTTTTTTTTTTTTCCCTTTGCTTTAACGGTGCCACGCAGAGAGAAAGCCAATAAAAACCAAACAACAGGCAGCCTCGCTCCACAACCTAAAATTATTTTTGCTCTGTTACTGCAGAAACAGCCAGAAGAGGGACCATAGATTAATTAGCATGCTCGGAGCTGACATCACCGAGGATGTTGCCGAGGATGCTTATAAACCCAAGCACTGCTCTGGGCATTCCAGCTCTGTTATTACCAAAAAGGAAGGGTAATCAGTCCTGACAAATGAAAAGCAGCATCGGTGGCAGAGGAGAGCAGGCTTCGGCAAGGAGCTGGGGAAAATGGAGCACTGCAGCTCCCCGCCTTCCACACGGCCGGGAGAGCCATGAAATATTCAGGAGCAGAAATGGGATGCTCGGAGCTCCGGCTCCCTCCGCGTCCCCGGGCTGGATGGTGCAGGCTCAGGCTCTGGCGTGCTCAGCAGCTCTCTGCAGCACTGTTTGCCGTGATGAAAGGGTCCTCTGCTCCCCAACTTCTCCTTCCTCCTTCTGACAGCACTAACAGGTGCCTGAATGCAGGAGCCAGGTCCCTGCCTGAGCCTGCCCGCAATGCAGCCTCAGCTGCTCGGGGGGGGAGAGGTTCTGAAGCAGGGGAAGAGGTTCTGAAGCAGGGGAAGAGGTTCTGAAGCAGAAGAAGAGGTTCTGAAGGAAAGAAAGAGGCTCTGAAGGAAAGGAAGAGGTTCTGAAGGAAAGGAAGAGGTTCTGAAGGAAAGGAAGAGGTTCTGAAGGAAAGGAAAAGGTTCTGAAGCAGAGGATGAGGTTCTGAAGGAAAGAAAGAGGTTCTGCAGCAAAGGAAGAGGTTCTGAAGTAAAGGAAGAGGTTCTAAAGCAAAGGAAGAGGTTCTGCAGCAAAGGGACAGGTTCTGAAGCAAAGGAAGAGATTCTGTAGCAAAGGAAGAGGTTCTGCAGCAAAAGCAGAGGTTCTGAAGGAAAGGAAATGGTTCTGAACCAAAGGAAATGGTTCTGAAGCAGAAGAAGAGGTTCTGTAACAGAGGAAGAGGTTCTGCAGCAAAGGAAGAGGTTTTGCAGCAGAGGAAAAAGTTCTGAAGCAGAGGAAGAGGTTCTGAAGGAAAGGAAGAGGTTCTGCAGCAAAGGAAGAGGTTCTGAAGCAAAGGAAGAGGTTCTGAAGCAAAGAGGTTCTGCAGCAGAGGAAGAGGTTCTGCAGCAAGGGGCCAGGTTCTGCAGCAGGGGAAGAGGTTCTGCAGCAGAGGACATCAACCTTATCAACCTTCTCCCACCTAAACCACCCCGTGGGCTTCCAGACACCATTTCTGGCAACAAATTTCAGCCTAAGTTGGTAGGGGTTGGTCTGGGGGTGCTGGAGGAAGACCCAAGTCACTGGAGCAGAAGGGATGTCAGTGGGCAGGAGAGGGGTTGGTGGCCCTTTGGTGGCCAAAGGCAGTGGGCAGGTGTCTGCAGGGGCTGCAGCAGCCAGCAGGGCCTCTTGCCTGCCTCTCCCATCCTGTCTCACTGGGGTTGCCCTTGGCAAGGAGGAGAGAGTGGCCAGAATTTACTCACCATTAATGATGAAGAAATGGGATTGGAGCAAAGAGGTACTTAGTATGAATAATAAACTTTTTTCCCTAACAAAAATGAGCCTACAGGTGAAGAGATGTTTGTTCAGAGTTTCACACCCTGCTTTCCAAAGGCAACTTTCTGCTGCATGATAGAATGGGCTTCAGGCCATGCCTGAGCATCCTTCAGAAGCATCTCCCTGGTTCCTCTTGCCCCCCAGAGGGCCATGGGCTGCCCACCAGCCTGCCCTGCCCTCAGGCTTCAAGGTTAAACACCCCGAAAAGACACATAAAAACCCCACAAGTGGAGGGCCACAGCTTAGCAGGACTTGTGGGGTTGTTCACCTGGCCCTGAGGATCCAGGATTCCTGAGTGTTGCAGGGAAGGATGAGGAGGGAGGGAGAGGAGGAAGAAGGGAAGGAGTCTAATGATTCTGAGCAGGAAAAAAAATGAAACTGGGTACCAAAAAAAACAACAAAAAAGAATTTCCTGACATATTTGGTTGCATCCTTATGCTAACAACAGTGTACATCTCAATCTTTCTTCAAACCACTCGTTTCTTTCCACCAGGCACACTGGACTTCTTTTAACAAAATATATAGCACCAAAAATCATGGGATATGTTTTCCATACCCAAAAGAATAAGAAGTCTGAGCAGGGCAGGACAGTGAGAGGAATGCATTGCTCTCTGCTACAGGACTCGACCCAGCAGACAAGAAGGCAACGGCAAAAAAAATAAATTAATAGCCAACTATTTGGTCAAAACAAGTTTTTTTGGGGAAAGGGATGGTTTCCCACCTACAATAGATAACTCTGAGACTGGGGAAATTTGCTGTGCTTCATGCTGGGCATGTGGGACAGGGAAAAAGTGGCTCCAGGAAGAATCCTTTCTGGGTTTTTTTGATGCTATTTTCTGCCATCCTGTGCTGCTGCTGCCCTGGGGGTCTGTGGGATATCTGGGTGGGTGCTGGTGAGGATGGAAGCTGCTCCCACCCACCCCTCCAGAGCAGCCATTTGGAGCCAGGAGGTCCTAAGGTCCCTGGAAGAGGGACAGGGACACAGTGACAGGCTCCTTTAGCTCAGGCTTTGTGTTCCCAGCTCAGGCAAGGCTGCAAATACAGGTTTTGCTATCAAAGATCCAGGGCATATGCACCCAGAGCATCTGCATTAGGGCTGGCATTTGTTTGTCAGGGGCTGCTCCTCCTGGTGGAAGTGACACAGCAAATAGAAAAGGGGTAGCACCTAAAATCCACAGCTAGTTTGGGCACTTTGGCAAAGCTGGAAACACCTTAACAGAGCAGCAAAGAGGGAACAACTTCCAAAGCATCAGCTGGGGTTGCTTGCTGAGAAGAACCCGTGTGATAGCAGCATAAGCATTAGCATTTTCTGAAACCAAACTGGTAAGCATCAACTGCAAAAGCCAAGCCCAAAACGTGTATGCAAAATACACAGCTCTGTTATCTTTATCCCTATTATTTACAGCATTTAGGAGGGTTTCAGTGACGTAGAAATGAGATAAGAACAAGCCACCGAGTTCAGTTTTGGTTCGAATCCCAAGCACTGCTGAAAATCATTTTCTTGAGGACTTATTTTTTTCCATTTTATGGTGATAAAGATAATTTCTGAGTCGGTTCATCAGGAGGCACTTATTAACTTCTAAGATATTGGGTGATTGATTTCTGTTTACCCTCATTTCTCATAGGAACCCTGCTGGTGCAAACTTGCTGGGGAGGTGCCAGGCAATTGGCAGTGGTAGCAGCTAAGGGTTATGCTGCCTGAAATCAGCCTTCCAAAAACTGTACCCATGCACTGCTGAAAAGCAGTCAAGAAGCATACAGAAAATGTCAAAAAGGAGATGTGGAAAAAATACTAATGATGTGGTCCTGATGGTTACTCAGAATTCGAGGCTGTCAGGGAGTGAACTGCTCCATGGGTTGCACGATGTGGTGACTACAGGAATTACCTTCTGGCTAACAGCAGAAAACTGAAATCAGGGAAAATGGAAATTATTGTCTCACAGAGCTTCTCCTTAGCCCCTGTCAGAGCAGACACAATAGGTACCTCTGCCAGAAATCCCAGAGAAGAGTGCAGAGCCTGAGCTGCATCCCCTGGATTTAACCTCATCACAATCAGTGCTACAGCAACAAAAACCAAAGAGGCACCAAGAAACCCTCTTTGACATGGGAGGGGGTGACTGGCACCCCTTTCCGTGTCTGCCATATATTCAGCAATGGAATCAAAAGCTTACTTTAGGCAAATATCTTCCATTAAATCCCAACATGGATACCAGCTTTCTGGCCTCCTGGTTGTGCCACACAGCCTGACACGGGTGGAACTGTCACGAAGGCAGAAACACTTCCCATGGTATTTCCCTACACACAACAAAACCACAGGGCAACAGCTCTTATTCCAGGAGAAACACCCCAGTGCATCTTTTTGTTAGTTTTACAGAGATCCCAAGTGCTCCACATCCTTTCCAGTGAAACCCCCACTCTGTCCCTGGCCATTTAGAGTACAACCTGGAGAAGAATCAGGGCAGTGCTGGAGACGAGGGTGCATTGGAGACCCCTCTGGGTCCTTTCAGATCACTTCTTATTATTTGGCCCAGTGTGGGGAAGGGAATTGCAGAGCACAGTGGTAGGTGGCTGCTCTCTGCCCCTTGTTTTCCTCTGCCCACTCCACTTCTGCCTCTCCCCATCAACCACCGGATTTTCCGAAGAGCTGCTGAGAGCAGCCAACACAGCAAAACAACTTGCAGGGAGGACGATAGGAATTTTTTCCCCCATTTTGACACATTCCAATGTTTGTTCTGCCCACTGAAAGCAGGCAGTGTCTCTCGACATCTGTACTCCACGGCCAGCCCTACGCCATGAACCATCCCCCCCACCCCAGCCATCCTGCCATAGCCACGCTCTCAGCCGTGCAGCCATCTAGAGCTCCTCTTTTTTCTTTTTTCCCTGGCACCACCTGTACTTTTAAAAGCAGGAGCAGCAGCAGCAGTTGTCTGTGCAGTGCTGAAGCCTGCAAAGAGCTGGCACGGGGTGTAAAGGGGCCCCGGAGCCCCTTAGGGCAGCGGCTCAGATGCCCGCCCCGCTCTGCCTGCCACGGGCCACGCAAGCTGCCGGCCTTTTGTTGGTGTTTTCTTTAAATATTATTTTGTGCTTTTGGCAGGGGGACGGGAGCACAGTACCCAGCTGGCAGGGGCTCTTGCCTTTGATTGCAGCATTGATTGTGCACCACATGCCCTTCGCCTCCTCCTCCTCCTCGCTTCTCTCCATGACTGGAGCTGATTGCCGGGGCCACTCGGAGAGGAGGTTTGGCAGCTGCGAGACCCAGATGCCAATTTCCTTGGGCACTGGCCTGTGGGTGTCAGCTCGTCTCCCTCTTTGGCATTTCCCTTGGCAAGGAAACCCGCTCTGTGTCAGCGTGGAGTCTGCAGGAGGAACAAGTTCTCCCGGAGATGCAGCCGAGAGAGCCCCGGAGAGCCTGGGAGGAAAAAACTCTTCTCCAGTTCGCGTGGGAGAAGGAAGATTCGAGTCTGTCTGTGACCCGGGACTGGTCCAAACTGGTTCTGGTGTGCTAGCAGGAGGTGGCTGCTGAGGTGGCTCTTCTGAGAGAGGTGGCTGAGCCAGCTGGCTCCTTGGCTGGCGTGGGTCTGGTGTGGGTACCCAGAGAGGGGCTGGATCCTGCCCTGCCCTGCCCAGCCAGCCCCAGGCACACTGGTACCTTGCTAGAAAGAAAAGGTACTTAATGTTTCCTGGGGAAAAGATGCATTCAGAACAAACCTGCCTACAAAAATAAAATTTAAGAAAAATAACTCAGGACCTTTTCGGTATTTTTACAGTAATCTTCCTCTGTCTATTTGAAATTTACTTTTTTAATGATGCGTTTTTACATGTCACGTTAATCCAAAAGAGCAGTCGCTAAGAAGGGAGTAGAAGTGAATTTTATTTTGCATCTATTCCTTAGGAAATTCTAATACCCTGCAAAACACTGTAAAAGCTCAATGAAATTAATGCTACCAACACTTTTTCTTTAAATAATATTGTAGAGAACGTTTTTTAGTTACTGAAGCCCTAAACAAGGATCTCTGCTTTCTTCGAGCTGGCAGTGCAGATTGTCAGAGAAAGGAAGTCATAAATGGAAAAGTGATTATTTCCCCAGTGAAAAGGAGGGGGTTTTGCTGCCAGCTTCAGTAACAAAACCCCTAACCCTTAACCGTTCGCTCAGATAATTTGTGAATGATTACTTGTGCCTTTTAGACACTTAAAATAATGAGTCGCTTGCAATCTGCAGCAATTAAAAACTGCTTTTCTCCAGCTCAGCCTTAAGATTGTATTTTATTTATTTATGAATACCCAGTTCAGGTTGCTTTCCCACGTTTCAGCCCGGGCACAAGCCCTCGTGCTGCATCCCGATGCTCCGGGGGGTGGGAGGGCATCTGGATCCACCCCGAGAGGCTCAGCTCTGCACCCAGGGGTTGGATTGAAGCCATAACTTTTCAGTGGTGTTAAACCCTTTGGCTGCTGTGTGCAACTGGGCATAAATCAGCCTGGGCCTTGCCTTGGAGGGGTACAAGGAGGGGCAGGAGGGGCAGGCTGTGGGGTGGCTCCTGGTCCTGCAGACATCAGAGAGTTCAGGGGGGGCTGGGAGGGAAAGCACAGGGACTGCTACTGCTGGGGCTCTGATCTAACCACTGCCCCCCCTTTTCTCCAGCTGGATAACCTGGGATGGAGTAAAGCAGCTCCTTTGGAGCCTTCTGAGCTCTGTCACACCAGCATCTGATCTCTTCAACCTGCAACTCTGAATTTGATTTTCTTTTCTTTAACTCTGAGCATTTAAAGGGGAGTGGAATGACTTCCCCTTGCTAAGTGAAAGTCCTCCCAGTAACTCCCCAGCTGCTCTTTTTCTGTTCTGAGCACAGGCTCTAGACCAGGGGCCACCTTTCTGTCCTGTGTGCAAGCACTGCCAGGCACAACACAAGGCTGAACCTCATTCATCTGCCTTGGGTAAAAAAGGGAGAGCAATAAATGCTCCAGATACAGCAGGAGAGAGCACCTGAACACCAGGAAGGAAGGAAACATCACCTAAAGACTACAGAGAGGTTCTCCAGCAAATATCAGAGAAACAGACACTGTTTGAGCTGCCTTCCCACACAGCTCATGGCTGGGAACCCTCCCACCTCCTTCACACTTCATGCAAAGGAGGTTTATGGGGAGCAGGCTCAGAAAACCCCAAGGAGATCCCTTCTCCTCCCCAGCCAGGCTGCCCCATCCCATCCATCAAGCCAGGTCTGGAGATGCTGTGGTAAATCACCTGGCACTGGGGTGCAATGCCCCAGCAGTGGAAATCTCACTGGTTCCTGCTGGAGCAGGAGGAAAACCAAAACCCATCACTCAGTGAGGGGTCTCAGAAGGGTTGCAGAAGGATTTATCCCCCATGGTCACACATTTCCTCCCTTCTTCTCTTCTCGAGCACACAAATATGCACAAACACCCCTGTATAATACTTTGGGATCTGTGTATATCCCTATATATGGTGTTACTGTTGTAATGTTTGCCATAGGTTGTTGGGTGGAACTGCTCCCACCTGGAAATATTTTACCTGTGCTGAAACAGCATAAACCAAGTTTAAAATGTCATTTTCCTGTGTAGGGTCATGAAATCACCACACGGCTTTAAAATATGGTTTCTCACTCGGAAGCAAGCTTGGGATAATCTGGGAAAGGACAGAATTCCTTCATTTCTCCTCCCCTCTGTGCCTGGGAACCCAAGATTTAGCAGAGGTGTAGGCAGGACCTTGCTGAGGAGATGTCAGGGTGACCACAGGAGGAGTTTTCAGAGCCTGGAAGAAGGCAGGAGAGAGATTTGAGAGGCTGCCTGTGTCTTTGTCTTGTCACTCCAGCCCCCTGCTCTGGAAGGGAGCAGCACCCAGCACAATGCCAGACGCTGGGGAGGCATCCAGCACCCAACACCTCCCCACAGCCTCACGCTGCTGCTGCTGCTGCCTGCCAGCCCAGAGATGCTGGGATAGTGTTCCCATCTCTGCATCCTCCCCTCTGCTCCAAAGGATGCACCCCGACGGGATTCGTGGGGTGTAGGAAATGAGGAGGGGGTGGGGAGACATTAGGTTGGTGCCTTCTCCCAGCTAACCCCATAGCCCCATGCTCTGCACCCACACAGCAACCCCAAATGCCACAGGAGAAACCAGGGTACAGGTGAGTAAAGGTCTAAACCCCCTCCAGTCTGCTGCTGGTCTCCTGTGTCATCCCTGGCACTGCTCCTTATTGTTTATAAGAGTTATTACTGAGGGTTTGTACAGCTCTGTGAGTTGTAGGGGAGACACTTGTGGCTGCCCCATCCCTGGAAGTGCTGAAGACCACGTAGGATAAGGCTTGGAGCACCCTGGGCTGGTGTCCCTGCCCATGGAAAGGGGTTGGGAATGGATGAGCTTTAAGGTCCTTCCAACCCAAACCAGTTTGTGAGGCTGTGATTGCACAAAGAAAATACAGGGCTTTGTATGGCTGGGGCATTTTGCAGGGTCAGAGGATTGTGCTGTCCCAGGGAATAAAAGCATTCAGCTGTGTTCCAGGCTTAAATTCCCAGTGGTCACTCGGAAGGGAATCTCGGTGCCTCAATAGGCTTCCAGGAATTTCCCAGGATTAGGTGCAATCAGTGATCTGAAGTAATTTAATATATTTCCAGTGCTCTTTTCTTTACTACTTAATGACTGATGATTAGGTTTGTGTATCAGATCTGAAATCTGCAAGTTATGTGGCAATTAATGTTTGAAGTACTCCGTAACTTCAAATATAATGATCATATTTGCAAAGTAATTACAGAATATATGTGCCTAATAAATAATAACACTTAGCATTACCCAGCACTATTTACCTGAGGAGCTCTAGATGAAAAAAATCCCCAAAATAATAGGCACAAGGTTTTCAGAGACACCTCAGGAGAAATGATGCCACAGTTTTTGTGCAGCCTCAGCACCCTGACACGGTGCTAATTCCATGTGCAAGGTGCATGGAAAGCAGGTGGGCAAACCTGTTTTATCAGGGAATTGGGGGCTGCTCTTCCACGTGCAGCTTTTAGGCAGCACAGGGAGCTGCCTCCCAGCTACACTTGGGCAAAGGTGTGTGCAGACATCACCAGATCTATGAAAAAACAACCCTGCACACAACCAAAACACCCCAAACAACTTTTTTAACACTCAGAGCACTCAACAGGTGGACTCTGATGCTCTGAGTGCAGAGGGAGAACTGGCTGGGGGATGGAGAAAGGATGGAGGTGTGGGATGTGGCTGGTCCCCAGGATTCTGGGTGGAGCTGGTCCTTCCCTTGGCACCCTGCAGCTCTGCTCTGGGACTCTGCCACCCTCCTGCACCCACCCAGCCAAGCTCAACACGGGGTGAAATCCCAGAGGCAAGGAGATGGCAGCTTTGGGAAATAAACCTCCCAGTGCCCAGCCCCTCTCCTGAGCCACAGAGCAGCTCCACAGAGCCAGGCAGACCTAGATGCAACTAAATGCACATTATTCAAAAGAACCAGTCTATAAAAAAAAAAAAAAAAAAAAAAAGAGTCCCCAGCCAGCCAAGAGCCTCTCTGCAAGCACTGGTTTGGTGTGGCAGGTTCCAGCAGGCTGAGCTGCAGCTGCAGCATCCCTGGCAGCCAGGGAGGAGGCTTCAGGTGCCTCCTTCCCTCTCTTTATCTCCTGTTCTCTGCTGCCTTTGTCAGCAGAGGAGTTATTTGGGAGAGAGGCAGGGATGGAACGTGGCAGGGTCCAGCCTGACTCCTTTCCATTACACCAACTTCCTCTGGGCTTAATTCCTGGTTGACCTTGAAGTTTAATTACAGGCTCAAAGGCACAGTTACGTAAGGGAGGCAGCAAACCTAAATAAAACAAAACCAGAAGGGCCATATGCCACATAGCCCAGAAAAATGGAGAATCAAATTACACCCTTTGAATTATTTACAATATTTCCTCTTGCCAAATCGAAGCAAATATTCCACTTGCTTCAACTTCACTTTAAGAGCTTTAACTGTTTACTGTAAACCCAGGCACACAATAGCTCTTTCATCAAACCCTTAATTGCACGTTTCACATTAATAAATATTCCGGGGATATTATATTATTTAAAAAACAACCAAAAAAACCTGCTAGCTGTAGTTTTCGTGAGTCTTCCAGCTGCTTTTCTGCAAATGAGTCTGAACAAGGCATTTCCTCTCAGGCCATGTATGCCAGCAGCACTTGAGCTGCTGAGTGAGCAGAGCAAAGCTAATATTATTAGCAGGATTTTAATGGCCATTTCCCACCACAGACTGGAAGGGGAAAAGGAACCAGGAAACGTTTCAGAATGGCCAATTGTGTTTGCTCAGACTTCTTCGTTGTAAGATGATTATAAAATACTCTGAAATGTAGGATTTGGACCCACAGCACGTGGCTTTAGGAACTACACCTGGAAAGCAGTGACCACTGTCTTAGCTTCCTTCTTGGGAAAACCAGGATAATACTTGATTGCCTGCACCATAGGAACCTCCTGAGGGTTGTTGACATTTGAATGGCACTGCAGAGAAGTAAAGAAGTGATGTGATTAATCACAGGGTAAGATTCATGCTTTGCAGCTAGGTGAGGTGAGAATACCCCTGCCTTGACAAGCTCTGCTCCTGAAAGGCAAGGTAAAAACACAGAATGAAGAGGGTTGCAAGGATAAAAAGGGAAGGGAGATGGAAAAGGTACAACTCATGGCTTCCAGCTCCATGCTCCCAGCCCTGCCTGTGGCCTCCTCACTTGGTTTTGCATCCCTTTTGATTCCAGTTCTCTGGAAGTGACAGGCATGGAACCAGGTTAAAAAAAAAAAAAAACAACAAAAAACCACACAACCAAAAAAAAAAGCCCAACCCAGTTTAACACTTCTAAAACTCATTTCCCTGAGCTCCTTTACAGAAGGAATTCAGATGCCCCAAGGGTCAGCCTCTGATGATCAGCTCACATGGCCCTGCTTTTCCTCTCTCCCCAGCACTGCTCCCCCCTGTATCCTCCTGGGCATCCCTGGGTACCACCCCACGCAGAGAGGAACAGCTCCTCCAGCCAGAGATGCCAGAGGTTATCTGACATAGACCTTTTCCAGAGGAGAATCCCAACCAGCCAGCAAGGCTCAGTTAGCTCAGGAGAGGCAGAGCTCTTGCAGCATGCATCGGTTCAAGCTCCAAGCTCTGTAGAGACCACGGATACAGACACAGCCTCCTCAACCCAGAGCAGAAAGCCCCCTGCTTTATGACCGACCACTTTGGCTCCCCAGTGGTGTGAAACTCAACTTTTTTCTGCCTTTGCAGTTGGCAGAAAACTGTTTGCTCCTGCCCCTCCGTGCTCCTGGTAGGTGTGCATCCACTGCTCCCAAAATAAACTGGAGTCTGACTGGAGCCAGGAATCGACAGCATGAATCATGCTGGTGCAAACGTCATCTCAGCCATCGGAACATGGATCTATGCCTGTGGAAATGATAAAAGTAGCAAATAACCGGGTTGCAGGAGTCAGGAAAGGAAAGCTGGCTCTGCCAAATCCAAGCAAGCTTCCCTTGGCCTTCAGCAATGTCAGGAGCCAGGCTGGGTGGCACCCAGTGCAGCTGGGAGCAGAGCTGCTCCCTGCACCCATCTGCAGATGGGAGGCATTGCACCTACCCCTGCCACATGGGGCTGAGGACGCTGGGCTCAGAGCTTCCCAGCTCCTCCTGCTGGAAAGGGAAGAGGACCTGGAGAAGAGGGGGATTGGGCACAGCTATTTTCAGGAGCAGCCTGAGGTCAGGACAAATCACCTCTCAGGACTCCAGTCTCTCTCCATTAATTATAATTGAGTTTCTTAGCCTGAGCCAACTGCTTCTCACACCCCCAGTGACAGCTTGTGATAAACTGGCCACATGGGGTTGTACAAAGATTCCCACTTTTCCCCCCCTTTCACTTATCTCCAAATATCCCTGATTTTTTTCAACCTGTGATCAATGCTGTTTGTCAAGAAACCTGACTGAGCTGGTGATTCTTCTCCAGGCACATTATGAGAGAGAAGCCTTCGCTCCAACGCTCTGGAGCACCTCACAAAATATTCCCATAAATCCAGAATGAGTGGCACTGCCCATATTGTATCCCCATTTCTCTTCATTATGACATGCCAAATTCATCTCCCCCCTTGGAACACTGCTCAGGTAAATAGAAGCAGGGCAGGAAGATGTTTATTTCATTTTTAATGACTCAGAGATGTCTGGAGGTCCTTCTGGTTCTTTGAGAGACAGTATTTCTCAGCTGCTTTCTTTTATTCATTAAGCTGAGCTACTTGACTTCCTTCTGTGCTCCTTGAGGTGCTCAAGAGAGACTGAAGAATTAAAAAATGAGGTTCCCTCCAGACATTATGTCTTGATATATATTTGTACAATCTGAAAAAAAAAAAAAAAAACCAAAACCCAAACCAACAAACTCCACTTAGTCTGCAGAACTCTGTTAAGAAGTAAAGCAACCTTAATTCAGATTCCTCACACTTCTGGGACACAGGAACTCCTTGTTCTCTATTTTCTGCCACCCAAGAGCTCTTCCTCAGCTGTTCTGAGCAGGCAGACCCCCCCTCACCACTGGCATCATCATCATCATCATCCTCATCCTCTGCCTGACCACTGCACCTTGGGTTTGTCTCATTCCCACCTGGGGGTTCTGCACTTCAGCCCACCAGTGGCTCCTGCTGGGACTTTCCCACTTTCTGGCTCAGGATTAGAGATAAAAGATGTCACTTTGGGGGATTTTGACCTCAGCTGACTTTTCTTATCCAGGAAAAGAGAGCACACAATTAATTTTCTGTCCTGTTTCAGAACAGGAAGAGCAGTGAGGAAACCCTTCTGCCACTTTTGTGCCTTTAGCTTCCTCCAGCTCTGGTTCTTTATACTGAGGACTCTTGCCTTGAATCCCAGCTCTGGTTTTTGGTTTTATGCTTTCCTATAATGAGGTAGTCAGCAGGATTTATTCCTATTTGAGTAATGGCTTATCCTTGACAGCACATCCTGAAGTAGAAGTGTCTTAAAGATGAAGCCAAGGTTTAAGTTTCTAACTGGTGACAAGCAACTAGGGGAAAGGTTCTTTATTTTATTTTATTTTGCTATGAAAACTGGGCATTGGAAAACATCAGAAAAATCAAGACAATGTAGCTTTGGTTTTTGGGGTTTTTTTTGTCTGAAATAGATGGAAAAGAAAGGCACATATGAAGCCTTTATTTGAGGAAGAACTGTTTCTCCCAGGGAAGTTGATACAACCTCTATAGACACCCTTTGGTACAAATAGAGATAAACCAGGAAGACACTTGACAGAGGAGCAGCTTGTGGCTTATGAAATCAGCCAAGCTGGCTCTGATGAGCCAGATCCAGAACACAGATGAAATCTGCTTAAGTGGATCTTTATGAAAATGATAACTTCAGAGGGTTGGGAAAATTCCCAGCGAGAGGGGAACACTGCTAACATGGACATAATGTCAGCTCAGCCAGGGAGCAGCAAGGCAGGAGCAGACACCTTCTCCTGACCAAACCCTTCTGCATTTCTCAGGAGCAGACACCTTCTCCTGACCAAACCCTTTTACATTTCTCAGGAGCAGACAGCTTCTCCTGACCAAACCCTTCTGCATTTCTCAGGAGCAGACACCTTCTCCTGACCAAACCCTTCTGCATTTCTCAGGAGCAGACACCTTCTCCTGACCAAACCCTTCTGCATTTCTCAGGAGCAGACACCTTCTCCTGACCAAACCCTTCTGCATTTCTCAGGAGCAGACACCTTCTCCTGACCAAACCCTTCTACATTTCTCAGGAGCAGACACCTTCTCCTGACCAAACCCTTCTGCATTTCTCAGGAGCAGACACCTTCTCCTGACCAAACCCTTTTACATTTCTCAGGAGCAGACACCTTCTCCTGACCAAACCCTTCTGCATTTCTCAGGAGCAGACACCTTCTCCTGACCAAACCTTTCTGCATTTCTCAGGAGCAGACACCTTCTCCTGACCAAACCCTCCTGCATTTCTCAGGAAAGCATAAAACAACCCTGATGCTGGCTACTGAGCTGGGTTTGGCTCCAGCCTGCAACATCTGCAAGCAGTGCAAGCTCCCCCCTTCTCCAGTCTTTCACCTACTTGGCCGTGTCCCAGAAAGAGCCTGAGCACAAGTGAGAGACCCTGAGCTCGAAGCCACACTATAGTTAGCAGCAGCACTAAGATTAGAGAGGGAGAAGTGTGAGCTAGTGAGAGGCTGTGAATTGTGCTAAGGATAGAAAGGCAGAAGGAGGAGGCAGCCAGAGAAATCAGAAGTTGAGCACTGAAGTTGGATGAGGTTTAAGGGGAGAGAAGAGAGCTCCTTCCTGCTCTGCAGACAAGGTAGTGCCCAGCAGCCAGGGATGTGCTGCTGGGATCTGATAGCCTGCTTCCTGAAATAGGGATTAGAGCACATCTTTGGATAGCAGGCACCTAAAGTACCAGGAGAGCAGAAAATACGTTTTGCTTGCCCAGAGCTCCCAGGGCAAGTCCTGTCTCCCTCTGGCCCTGCAGGGAGAGCAGGCAGCAGCCAGGTTGCCATGCACCCAGGGATGCTCTGCAGAGCTGCCCCAGCCTGGAGCTTTGCATTCCAAACAGGCTGAGCAGGGAACTGGTGCCAAGGCAGGGGTGAGGGGGGACCCCTGGATTGCTCTTAGCTCTCCCCTAGCATGGGGTGAACACCACGACTTGGCCTTGCCCCCTAAAGCCCATCAAGTGGTGCCACCAGCCAGGGCAAGTCCTCCTGACTCTTTCAGGGAAACACAGCCCCCCTCACCTGGGAAGGGACAGATGGGCTGTGATGCACATCCAGGGCTTTCTTGGATCTCACTAAACCTGGGGAAGTTGTAGCTCAGTATAGTGAACTCTCTGTCTGTCACCATTTAAATCCCACCACAAATTTCAGCAGCGTGGAAGTGGGATAGAAGCAAGAGCTTAGAAATTCATTCTTAAAAAAAAAAAAAAAATTAAAAATGGAGAGGTGAGAGACATTTTGCTGCCTGCTAAAACTCCAAGCCTGTCAGCCAGTAGCAGGTCAGTGACAGAGCACATCAGCAAGGAGGGAGAAGCCAGGTTGGAGCTGGCATCCTGGGCAAACCCAGCAGTGATTCCCAGAGTTAAGAAAAAGAGGTGGAGTGAAGCTGTGTGTGGATGAGAGAGAGAGAGCTCAGCACCACAGCCACGCTCAGCCCCTACCTGCTGGAGACCTTAAAGAGGGAAAATACCTGAGAGCACTGGCTGTATCCATAGGGAATTGGGAAGCTTCTGCTGGAAGGGCCCTGGCAGCAGCAATCTGCATTCAGCACAAACGTGGGGCCAGAGTGTTGAGGCCACACTTCTGAAACTGAACAATGCAGCAGCTTTTCAGATCATGCTCAATTAAGTGTTGGCAAGATTGCAGAACTTCACCCAAGCTGTGGATGGCCATGATCAGCAGCAGCTGAAAAGTAGCCAAGAAACATGTGGATTCGTGTTGGAAAAGCTGGAAGAGACAATTTTAACCATTAAAGTGCAAAAACGTAAAACTCGAGCAATAGGGATTAATTACAGGAGTTATGGGAGGAGTGAGTGGCAGCAGGGAAAGGAAGATGCTAAAATGCTCTGCAGATCTTAAAAGATGAAGACCCTTCCTTGCCCAGAAGTCTTTTCACAGCTCAGAAGACAGGCTTGGCTACGAAAAGATTCACAAATTATTATGTGAGTTATAGAGAAAATTCCACCGTGTTGCTCCTCCTTTTATTGGGCTCCATCAAAGGTGTAAACCCACCAAGAAATTTTGTGAAAGGCTTGTGAAGCAGTCTGGAGCCAGTAAGAGAAGCCTGATTGGCAAGTTCTGTCCTTGCTAGATGGAATTTTAACAAGATATTTAAATTGTTGACTGAGGCTCCAGACACTGGATTAGGAAGCCTGCTTTGGCAGGTGGGAGAAGGGAAGGGAAAACTGCCTTTGCTTCTTTTAAATGAAAAATCTGAACTTGGTGTGAACAAATGCATCCAAATGAGTCAGAGCATTGTGTGAACCCTCAAGTGAAATATTAGCCCTGAAAGCTCTTTATTGCCCCCTTCCTTAGGCAGAACATCCCTCCTGGTGTCCTAAAGAGGACTCTGGGTGTCAGTCACCCCAAACCATTCTCAGCAGCAAGCCATTGCCATCCCAGCTGCCTTCCAGCAGAGCCACTGGGGATCTTCCTGCATCAGCACATGGCACAGGGCTGCCAACTTCCATACTTTGTAAGGTTCTGTGTGTGAAGAAGCTTTAACCCAGAGCTTGAGCATAGATCTCCCAAATTTTAGAAAATAATTTTATAATTGGCAGTCTGGAAAGAGCTGAGCGCCACGGTGGTCAGTGGTGCAACGGGAGGAGCTCTCAGTCTTCCTTCTAATTGCATTGAATAATGCAATAACCTCAGATAAAGGACCTGGGGAGGGAATTAATACTTTAGTGGAGCTGGAAGGGAGCCTGGGTGTCAAAGCAAAGAGGTGACCTTAGCCTAGGGAGGATGTGGGAGGTGGGATGCCAAGCACACAGCTGGGCACCTGCTGGAGCAGTGGGTAAGGAGACAGAAGTGTGGGCCATGCTATTTCTGCTCAAAAATAGCAGAATTTCTAACTTTTCTAACAAGCATAACTGTGTTTGGGGGGTTGAAACCAGAGAATTTTAGTTAACCTTTTCAGGTTTGAACAAAGCATGACGTTGGGATAACTAGAAAACACCAAAGCAGAGCAGCTCCTTAACCCAGAGAACAGGCTCATTTCTGTAACAGCTCCTGCCCCAAATGGTGTCTGGGTGTTTTCCAGAATAACCAAATAGGATACCTCGACTTAGCTGCTGAGGTAATTCTGCAGGTAATGAGGCAGAAACTCAGTGGAAGGAGCACTTTATGATGGAAGCATTACCCTTGGCCAGGCTCTGCAGTGCAGGGAGGGTCTGAACCCTGTCCTGGGGTGGGTGTTGGACCTGCCATCCCCTGCAGCCACGGGCTGGGGATGCCCAGAGACCTTCACCAAGCAGTCTGGGTGACTCTGTCCTGCCCCAAAGCCATCACCAGTGTCACCCCACCTGCAGATGTCCCAGAGGAGGGCCAGGGCCATGGTTTGTTTCCTGGAGCATCCTGCATGTGCCCAGCCAAGACCCCATTAGCTCCCTGCACTTCAGCAGGGGCCTCTGGCAGGAATTAGCAGCACACCTGCTTTTCCATAAAGCAGAGAGAAAAGAAGGAGACCGAAGCCCAGCTTTGGAAGACATTACTGACCAGCTTTGGAAAGTTTAAGTGAATTACCAGCTTCCTACTCGCTGCCCCTGTCATTATTTTTCAACCTTTGCAAGACAGGGCAGGGTGTCTCTGGGCTCTGAGCAAGGTACCTGCACCTTGGCAAGAGAAAACCCTTCCTGGGCTATCCCTAACATGCTTTGTTGGGGCTAATTATGTGTGTGAAATAAATATACGTGTGTACAGGTGGATGGATGAGTGCTCAGGAAAATCCAGCTCCCCAAACCCAGATTTACAGGGCACTTGTAACAGCTCCGAGGTGTTGGAACAGGCAGGAGCTCAGCCAGGCTTAAGACCTTGATTTAATTTTGAAAAAAAATCACATTTCCAGTAGCACTGAGAGGCAAACCGAGTACCTTGGATCCCGCAAAACCCCACGAATCAGATTTTGGTTTTGTAAAGCCATCCTTAAAACCAGAAGTATTTCGAATATAAATTCCAAAGTTTGGAGTAGGATTAGAGAAAATATTCTAATGTAAGCCCACGTCTGGTTAATGGATAGAGCTCTTCTTCAGTATTTATCTTTCTGCTGCTCTTTCTTTATCACTGCTTGATCCCCACCTAATCTCTGCCTCATAACCAAATGTTTTCTGTGCATATCTCAACCAGCTCTGCCTCCCAGGTCAAAGATCAGGGTATAGATTTTAAAAGGGTGTTTCAGACTCCAGCAGACACCCAGTTGTCAGCGTTGCCATATAAATCATTTCTGGGGAGAGAACTTTCTGGGTAATTCTCAGAGCTAAGCAAATGATAACCCCTGCTTGCTGCACCAACCCTAAATGGAGAGAAAGCACAGAAAATCCGTGTCCCAGGGAGGGGGGGGTGGGCTCATCTCAAATCAAGGCTGTGTTGAGAAAGAACAGGTAGCCTGAAATAAATATCTAAACTTTTAGGGCAGGGTTTTTTTGTTGTTTCTGGGTTTGGGGTGGTTTTTCCCTTTCTTTCTTCCCCCAGCGAAACGACACAAGGAAAGCACAGGGGAACAGCTGGATCCCAACCATCCCTGGGTTTTTTTTGGAATCTATGCACCAGGATCTGCATCCCCTGGAGCTGGGGAGGTGAGGGAGCAGAGAGGGAGGGCTGGGAGCTGAGAGGGGAGCGGGGCTGCTCCTGCTGGGAGCTCACTGGGAGTGACTGGGAGTCAAACTGGGAGTTTGACTTCAATGGAGCAGAGTTAGGTTAATGCTGAATGTTTTGGAAAGCACCATTCCCCCTTGCCAGCCCGAATCCTCTGAGATCTTCCCATCATTAGTTTAATTCAGCCATAAATGTTTGGAACAGCAGCCAAGGGATTAAAATGATCCACAAAGTCAATTGCTTTGTTTGTAAATGTGCTTTTGCTTAGTTTTCTGCCATGTAAAAGTTGTTCTGTGAACCTTGTTTTAAACCCCATTTAGCAATCCTGCAGGAAAGAGGGTGTTTGAGATGTTAGTGTGTTATCTTCCTCCTAAAAAACATCCTCTGCCCTCCTGAACTCGGAGTGGTTTGTCCCTGATTGGGCTGGTAAAGGCAATTCTGGTTTATCCATGTGAAGTGCTCCCATTTCTCTAATGAGGTTAAGGAAAAAAACACCAGCATTTTGTCCTTTTTCCCAAGTTTTTGAAGATGAAGACATTGAAGCTTTTAGAAATGCCTGGCATGGTGTTTATGGGAAGGCACATTTAGCCTGCTTTTGAATTCCAGGATTGACTTTGTCTAGAAGCCTCTCATATATTTTCATATGCTGAGGCTCACAGAGAAATAATGAGCAGGTGGAAATGCCAAAATTATCTGGGAAAAAAAAAAAAAAAAAAAAAAGACTAATTTTAACAGCTATTCAGAAATCTGTGACAACCTGCAGAGATTTGTCCAGGTGAGATTATTCCTGCCTTGGCTGTGCAATTTCAGTGCTCACTTTTGTTGCATTAGAAAGCTCTCTGGCTTCATTCACTGGGTGACATTCCTGAAAAACTCTGCTAATCCCAACTGCATTCCTGCCCCTCTCTCTGGGGCTGGGGCTGCCCAGGCTGGCTGGGGGTTTCTGGGCATGAAAAGCTGACAGCTTTGGAGCAGAGAGGATTTTCTTTCCCTTTCTTTCCATCCTGAGGGGAGGATGAGCTGGAAGATCCAGCTGTTAGGTTTATACCAGTCCTTGGGATAAAGGCACCTTGGGTTGGATCCTCATTCCCTGCAGAAGGGGGTCACAGCTCTCTTTCTCCATCCTCACCTTTTCTTGTGGCAATTACTTTGCAAACCTGGCTCTCAACTGGGCTAAAAAACCCAAAACAAACTGAACCAAACCAAAGCAAGCCAAACCAAGCCAAACCAAGCCAAACCAAACCAAACCAAACCAAACCAAACCAAACCAAGCCAAACCAAACCAAACCAAACCAAACCAAACCAAACCAAGCCAAACCAAACCAAACCAAACCAAACCAAGCCAAACCAAAGCAAACCAAAGCAAACCAAATCAAACTAAACCAAACCCAACCCAACCAAACCAAACCAACCCAAACCAGACCAAATCAAATCAAACCAAATCAAACCAACCCAAACCAAACCAAATCAAACCAACCAAACCAAACCAAATCAAACTAAACCAGACCATACCGAACCAAATCAAACCAAACCAAAGCAAACCAACCCAACCCAAATCAAATCAAACCAAACCAAACTAAACCAACCCAAACCAAATCAAACCAACCCAAATCAAATCAAACCAACCCAAGCCAAATCAAATCAACCCAAATCAAACCAACCCAAACCAAATCAAACCAACCCAACCTAAACCAAACCAAACCAAACCAAATCAAACCAACCCAACCCAAACCAAACCAAACCAAATGAAACCAAACCAAACCAACCCAACCCAACCCAAATCAAACCAAACCAAATGAAACCAAACCAAACCAACCCAACCCAACCCAAACCAAACCAAACCAAACCAAACTGAAGCAAACCAAACCAAACCAAACCAACCCAACCCAAACCAAACCAAACTGAACCAAACCAAACCAACCCAACCCAACCCAAGCCAAACCAGCTTTAAAAGCAGAAGGCTGAGGATGTGCCTCTACCCATTTTCCTTCCCACTCGATGTGGAGGCTTCCATTTGCTCTTCCCCACTCTCCCTGTGACTGAGAAATGTGCCTTTGTGCACAGGTGATTTTTCCACCTCTGTAGTCACACCAGCCACTCACTCCACCTCCCATCGAGGTAATGGGAAGCATCCACTGCTTATCTCTGAGCAGCACATTAAACAAAGCACCATAATGAGCTGCGTTTTGTTGAGGGCTCTCCAGGCCCCCCAAATCCTTCTCCAATGTTATTGTTTATAAAATGTTTGATAAAAAATAAATGATGCTTTCAATTTACACAAAGCCTCACACTGTTACCGGTTTTAATAACAGTTTTGACAGATGAGATTTTCATCATCTGTTTTGCCTTTGTAAAGCCTTCTCCAATAAACTAAAAATGCTTTAAACTAACAGATGTGACAATAAAGTAAGGCTGAGCGTGAGACATCAGGAGCTGAGGTTTGTCAAACGCTACAATATATAAATTAATTCCTAGTTTAAGCTTCCTCTGAGCATTGGGACTCCTCTTTTCCCCTCTGGTTGCTGAGCAGTGAGCTGACCTTGCACAGGTTTTACACACAGAGAAAAACTGAGCTGGAGGGATCTGTACAAGTAGAATTACACCTGTTTGGGGCACTAAATAATGCCACAATTTACTGGTGCCAAGTGAGGAGAGCACCTGGAGAGAGCTGGGCACCTGGGGATGGTCCGGGAGCCATCAGAGAGGAGCATTTTGCACTTCCCTTAATTTCTCAGTGCTGTTAAAATTCAGGGTAATTATCTGGATTATTTTATTCAGACTGATTTCCTCCCTATCATTCCTCAACCCTTTCTTTAGGTCCCCTCCTGTGAGCAGCCTGTCCTAGCAGGCACCCCAGAGCCCAGGCAGTGCTGCTGTTGGAGTCAGTGCTAAGCTCTGTATCCTTTTTTCCTGCGAAAAGTTCAGAAATTAGAATTTCCAATGCTCCTCTGTTTGCTGTAAACAACTTACATCGACTGATTTGGAGAGAAGTTTTGCTTTGCCTAACGAGCTTCCAGCAACACAATTTTGAAAGCTGGATTGCTTGCAAACCCTGATGCTGTTTGCTTTTAAATTTCTGCTGTTCTTACCCTAACGCCTTGCATGTTTTCCATCAGTCCTGCTCCTCTGACAAGCTCCTCCTGCAATGCATCCAGGACTCTGAAGCCCCCAGAAGTCCCAGATTTTTTGTTTATTGAGGGATTTTATTTTCCCCTCGCAGTTGTAATTGATTTGGTAAGGGTGGGAGATTTCTGCATGGGTAGAGAAACTCTGTGATGTGGCCACTACTTCAGCTGTGTCTCCAGCCTTTCCTGTAGTACCTAAATTAATAAATAAGACATAATGGGGTCTTGCCTCCTGACTGAGATTCCTAGGTGCTGCTGCAACACAAAGGCATGAATAAATGAATGGGTAACAGCCCCAAGGGTGATGGTATGGAAATACATTGGCTTTGGAGAAGGAAAAAAGGATGAAACAGAAGTCCCGGTGTCATAAAAATTCAGAGATAAAATTATTGGAGTGCATTGGTTTGATCAGTGAAAACTTAAATAAGACTTCGGAAGAAGGGACATTTTCTGGAAAAGGGAAGTCCTCTGAGATCTTCCCTGTCAGAGGCAGACAAGGTGCAGCAAGGACGAATTCTCCACCCGAGGGGTCTTGGATATTTCTGTGGATTGTTGAAAAGGGACATTAGGCTTGGCTTTATTTGATGTTTCCTCACGGAGTCCCAGAGACTCCCCTGAAATAACTCCTCATTGTTGTAGTTTTTATACCTTGCTATCTCTCTATCTCAGATTCTCTTTTCAAACTCAGAGTGCCATTCATTAAATTCTTTCTTCTATGGAGCCATAAATGCAGTAATCTAGATCCTGATAAAGGCTTTAAAGCTATCCCATAGGATACTTGTGGTTGGAACTGATGGAACATTAGTGTCAAGGAAGCATATTATTTGAGTCTCAATATAATTAATAAACCCTTTCTCTCCCCCACAGGAATGTGCTAAATCTCTGAGTCTTGTTTGCGTTAGGCAAAAGATTTAGTTACCTCTAACAGAAAAGAGGGGAGGGGGGGGGGAGGAAAAAAAAAGGAAAAAGATGAAAAAGGCTTTAAATATTTAACAGTTTAAACCCTCCATAAATTGGAGATTTGAATAAAAAATCAGCCCAAGTATATTTGTATGAAACTGGTGAACAGAAGGAATATACATGCTCAGAGGAATAGATTTTATGCCAAACATCAATCAATCCCAGCTCTGAAGCCTATTTATAATACTGTGGGGGTTCTGGACGGTTGCACTTCACACTGAGAGGACCAATCCATGACATTATCTGTTGAACAATTGAAGTCTTTACAAATAATTAAAACTCTGTTTGAAAATGGAGATATTTTCCACAGCTTTTGTGTCCATGCACCGGATCGTAGATATTTGAGGGTGTAAATAATGCCTGGTTAATGCTGAGAGCCTGTAGCATATTTGCCTTGCAGGGCTGCTTTCTGCTGTGCCTCTCTCCAGCTATTCACCCACTGGCACAAACACCTCCTTATTTCCACCTTCCACTTCCCTCTCCCTTCCCCTCCAGCCAGGGTGGCCGAGGGCTGCTCCAGACCCTGAAGCAAATAGGGAAAAAAAAGCAGTTTCTCTGCTTTTCAGCCCCCCGTCCTCCTCCCAGGCCCCTCTCTATTTCTCCTTCTTCTTGTAGCACGATGTTTCCCAACATTTCCAGGTCCTCTGGGGCTGTCAGGAGTGCCAGGCAATGCCCCATCAGCTGCCCCACTTACACCCAGGAAAAGCAGGGCTCATGCTGGGTGCTGCCAGGGGTGTCAGACTCAGCAGGCTCCCTCTGCAGCCAAGAAACAGGCTGAGAATTGCACAGGCTGAGAAAAGCCTCTTTCCAAAGGATGGAGGAGCTGGTGTGGTGTTGCCTGGATGTTTCGTGGTACCTCAGACCCTCAGGAACCACCCTGGTTTGGCAGATTTAATCCAGAAGGCTACTTGGGCACCTTCCTGGTGAGGGGGGACCACAGAGGTGGGGCTGAGGCTGGGACAGAGCTTTGTCCTTTGACACTTGGGAAAAAAACCAGAAACAACAAAAAAACCCAACCAAAAAAAAGAGCAGGACTTGCTACCTTATTGGGGGCCTTTTTGGGGATGATTCTGCAGGGCTGTGTGGTGCTGCCCTGTTCTGGGGGCCTTTTTGGGGATGATTCTGCAGGGCTGTGTGGTGCTGCCCTGTTCTGGGGGCCTTTTTGGGGATGATGCCCCAGGGCTACGTGGTGCTGCCCTGTTGTGACATCCCATGCTGGCCCTTCCAGTGAGGGACCTGCAGCTGGGTTGCCAAAATTAAGGTTGCTTTAGGATTTACAGCCCCGAGGTGCCTGATAACAGGAACCTAACTCAGTGTCAGATCCAGAGATCCAGCCCCGTGGTGCTGGGGCTCCCCCATCCCTGCATCCCACACATCTCTATAGGTCTGTCTTTATGTATGTGCTCCATCCCCCCTCATCAGCTCCATCCAGGGAGCCAGGGGGGCAGCAGGGATCACAGCCATTCCTTTCCTTTCCCAGGGAGGTGGATCCAGAGGTGAGGGCAGAGGGACAGAACCCAGAGAGGGGCTGAGCCCCTGCATGTTCCAGCACGCTGGGCTCTGGGCTCTGCTCAGCACAAAGAGCCCTCATTCCCCAAACCTTCTCAAGGATGTGCTTGTTCTCCGTAGGAAATTCCCTCCCTGGGAATTAATGAAACCTTTCACTGCTTGCAGTAAGTCAAGTGCTCGTATACCTTTCCCTGGACCAGGGCCTGAGTCAACAATAAAAAGAAAAATAAACTACCTGTTAAATCACACACGTGTGAATTTCTGGAGGCTACGTTTAGTCACAGGTTAACAGGACTCACATTTCAAATTAAACCTTCTATAACTTATTAAAAATGTTAAAATAGCTGGAATTATTTTAGTATTTTTCCTTACTAGGATTTCTTGCATTAAAAGCAGAGCCCATCCTCAGCTAAAACATCCAGATGTTTTAACTAAAGTGCAACTATGAAACAGAACAAAAATAAAGAGCCACAAAACACTTGCCAGACAGCTCGAGCACATCTGTTCTGGAAAACACAATCCTAGTTCAAAATAATAACAGCAACTCTCGTTTTCCAGCATGCAGAGGATTCAAATAAAAACAAACACGGGGTTGTGCAGGGGATGGAGAATTGGAAACCCGAGATTCTGCCTGGGAAATACATCATCTGACCTCCTCTGAACTAGGGAAAGGAGCAGAGAAAAGGAAACTGGCAGCAGCCAGCATCCTGGGTGCATTAGGTGGGTCTGACCTGGTCTGAGCTGGCCAGGAGCTTTGTCAGGGTGCTGCCTGCATCCAAGATCCCAAAAACAACCTTGGATGACCTTGGCCATCCCGAAAAGCACCAACCCCACTGCCACATATGCACAGGACAAAAAGAAAAAATAAATGGTGGGAGTCTCCTTGCTCTGGGTTTTAGAGACTCCCCCATAAGGGGGATTTGGGTCCCTAAAGCCCCAAATGGAGGCTCCCAGCTCCTCTGGGATGAAGCAGAGAAGACAAAGTTCCTGCCTTGAAGCAATGAAGCACTTGTTTGCCTGCATCCAGAGCTGCATCCCTGGGAACCTGACTGAAACCCATCTGAAGGAGCTCTTTGGCTTTGCTGGGTGCTGGGAGCCCTCCTCCTGCTCCAGCTGCCTCCACGGGAGTTCTGTGCCACGGAGATGAGCCAGGTACCCACGGGGGAGCCCCTTCCCTGCTCGCTGGAGCGAAGTGCAGAGAGGAACTGAGAGGTTGCTGCATCCTCAGCACTGAGCTTTGGCATCCCCCCCTTCCCCAGATGCTGCTCCTACCAGAAAGCAGAGAGTTTGAGCTAAGCCCACCCTGCTTCTCCTCCAGCTAGCAAAGAGCTCATTATTTTTATTCTGGGTTATTTAATTATTTTTTTTTTTCTTTTTTTTTTTTTTTTTTTTGGCCCAGGCGAGCGGGTGGCAGGGTGCTGGGTGCCGGCAGCAGGGGGAGCTCAGACATCCCATTTGGCTCTCTCCAAATGGCAGTCCCGCAGACCTTCTGAGCAATTAAAGAAAAATTTAGCAGGAATCAATCACGCAGACACGGGGGTGTAAAATAATGAAGATCGATGTTGTTTAAATCCTTCTAAGACTCCCTGCCTCAGCTAGATATCACCCTGAGCACAACCACATTATCCCGGTGACCTTAGAAGCCTTCAGGTGTCCCCAGGAGCAGGCGGCGATGTGGAGGCTCAGCAGGTCCTTTGCCTCCTGGTTTTTTTCCCGTTTTTCCCCTTTTTTTCCAAGGTAACTCCTTCCCCGAGTGATGCTGGGCGCAGGGAGGCAGAGCCCTGCTGCAGCCCCTTCCAGAGCCAGCTCTGCCTTCCCAGGGTGCCTTCTATCTTTCTACCAGCAAAAGGAATATTTGGCTTTGAGGCTGAAAATCCTTCTTCAAACCAAAGCAAAGCAAACCCAAGCCCTTCCCAGATGTGGGGCCCACATATTCACTTGCACTGAAAGTTCCTGAATCCGAAGGGCTGCGCCGAGCTGGCCGCTGGCGCCTGTTTCCTCATCTGGGCTTTGCAGAGGAAACAGGTGGGTTTAAAGCTCTCTAAAGACACCAAAGTGCCTCTTTACAAAGTGACTCGCAAAGCAAAAATGAAAAAAAAAAAAAAAAAAAGATTATTCAATTTTTTCTTTTTTTTTTTTTTTTTTCCCAGGGATTTTTGAGCATACGAAGCACAAAAAATAATCGCATCGCTGGTGCGGAGGAAAAAAGAAAGGGGGAAAAAAAAATGGTTTTAGGCTAAGTCAGCAATCCAAACACAGCCTCCACACTCCCTGCTGCTTCACCCCCACGTCGTGGGGTCTTGATGAGTAAGTCTGAATTTCAAGGGTCTCTTTTCTTCAGCGGTGGCCAAAGCCAAAGCCTTAATCCTTGCAAACTGCAGGAGGATGGGTTGCAAGCCTTGAGATATGGGCAGGTGATGCCACTCAGAAAGGAGAAAATATGCAATGCATTTTTTTTAATGAGTATTAAGGACAAAACCAAGCAATATTGCAGAACACCCATGGCATCCCTGTCAGGGCACCAAGGGCACTATTGGGCTTCCCTGCCTCCATGGGTCACCCTGTCCCACCCAGGGCAAGGAGATGTCCATGGCATTTACAGCTGTTTCCCTATTTGCTGCAGTTTAAATAAAATCAATAATTAACGATATAAAAATAACCCTAAGCCGTTCCAAATTTGCATCTTCCACCCCTAGAAAGATGCCTCCAGCAGCAGGTAAGAAAACACCCTGGCACCTTACTTGCTTCCTGACCTACACGAAGTCTTCCAGTTGGGTTTTGCTCCTGAAATTCTTTATAATTCTCACTGAGAAGTTTTTATAGCAGAAAAAGAAAGGCCCCTGAGGAGCAGCAATCAGGAGTCAAGCCAGGGTCTCTCACTTCCTTGTCCTTGTGCTTTCCAGCACCCAGCACCCTCCTGGAAAAAGCTGTGGGTGCACAGCCTGGAGCAAGGTGGGGAGAAAGCCTGGAGTTGGGAATGTGCTGCTCAGCACAGCTACAGCCTTTTTTTTTTTACCCAGAGTTTTGCAGGGGGTTTGGCTTCAGGTGCACATTGCACATTTCACAGGGGATTTGGTTGTTTTGTCTTGAGCTGAAATAAAAGTGGCATAAAGTCAGCTTAATTTCTGTGATTTCACTAATGTGGTGGGAAAAGAGGAAACTGGCTCCTTCCTTGGAAGAAATGCTGATGCTCTTTCATAATTTCTATAATGACATTTGATATTATGGTGATGAGTGCCTTAGAAATACATATGATAATCATTATAATCAAGCACATGTGTCTGGAGAGTGTAATAGGTACATTCTATAAATTGGAAAATAAACATGTGTTAAGGAATGACTTCTAATATTAATTTCCATTTTTAGCAAGCAAGGTCCCAGATCCAACTCCAGCTTAAAGAGCCAACACAGGACTTTGAACGGGAGAGATGCCTAAACCCCAAATCATAACCCCCAGCCCTCCCACCCAGTTATTGTTAACCAGGAAGGTAACCAAGCTCACCAACCCTCTGGGCTCCTGGTTTTTGCTGCCACACTGGCACCAGTGTTTGGATTTTTGGGACACACTGCTGCTGGCACCTGGGGATTTCCTAGTCCTTATCCCTACCTGGGGGATGCTTTATGGGCTCCCCTTCCCTCTGAAGCCCAAATTCCATTCTCTCTGAGCCAGAACATCCCAAATGGGGTTCAGACACCCTGCTTAGGGGTGCCTAAGGAGTGCTCTGCTGGGTGTCACCTCCTTGCTCTGCTTACAGCCTGGCTTCCCTCCCGTGCTGAAGCAGAGTTTTGCTCTGACAGTTAAATCCAGACGTCCAAAAATGCCTCTGTGTGTGTGCAGTTTAGCTGGAAGTGGTTGGAGGCCACTTGTAAAACCCAGTTAATAACTCCAAGCACCAGCCCTGCCTCAGCTCCAGACTCCCAGAGCTCTGCACTGGTGAAACATCACCCCCAGCAGCACAACTGCTCCTGGGCAAACAAAGTAGGGCAACGCTCTGCTGAATGAGGCACATCACATTCTTTCTGAATGGAAGAAAAACAAAATATCACTTTCTGGACCTCTCAGGCAAGTCCAACAGCTGTTGTAAATCAGAGTAACCCCACTGGCTGCAGTGGATCTGCTGCAATTTCCAGCAGCTGGGAATCTGGCCGTGCCTTCCCAAAAAAGGTGCTGGGTTTTACCATTAGCAGTTTAATCCTGTAAGCAGGGATTTATTACAGAGAGGAAAACGTGAATAACTGCAAACAGAATCAACAACCCCGTGGTTGGGAAGGAGAAAAAGAACAGCACTGGGAGGTGCACACCAGCTCCAGAGCAACAACCTGGATACGGGGATGCCTGGGAGCAGCCGGGGTGATTTGCCCTCCTGAACTGTGGAATTTAACTCCCCCCCCCCCAAAAAAAAAAACAAAACAAAACAAACCCTTGGCTGGAGCACTGCTAAGATGGAAGCCAGTGCCTCTCCCCTGCATGCCACAGCCTATTGATTTTATAAGTCCTCAATGTATATTGCCTGCCTATAGCATTACCAGGAGAAGCAGGAGGTGCTGCAGAAGTCAGTTGTCCCATGCTGTGCCCTATGGGAAGCCACTGATTCCTACACTTGGAGCAGGGACAATGCAACTTAATCAGACTGACAGGAAACAGGCAGCAATTACAGTGTGCAGCTACATCTGCTGGGTTCCACTTCACTGAAGGAAGAGTTATCTCAATTTTAATGTACATCCCTTTTTCATGTTTCATTTAACCTCTGCTGTATTATTAAACACATCAAAATATAATGACAGTCGTTAAAAAAGAAAAAGAGAACATTTGGGAAATTTTGGACTCTCCCCCTTTATCTGTAATTTAACGGTATGGCTTTTACTTTCCTGCCACATTCCCCAGCAGTGGAAGTCTGATTTAATATATAGTTTGGTTGGGTTGAAATGGCAAGTGCAGACCCAGCCCTACTTCTGGCAAAGTCAGCAGCAGAGCAGCTACTCCTGCTTTGGGAGCAAGATGCTGATACCAGGTCTTATCCAGGTGGAGAGGGGACTCAAGCCTCCCCAGTAGTCCCCTCATTTTCCCAAATTGTGTTGCTGACCTTGAAAGGCTCTCTCTTAGTGCCTGAGTGGCAAAGGACTGAGGGAGGGGGGACAAAACCTCTCTCCTGGGAGAGAATGGGAGTGGGAGCACAGCCTTGTCCCTGGGGGGCTGAACTGATAAGGGAGGTGCTGTGTGCCCAGAGCCAGGACCCCCACCCACCCCTGATCCAGGCACTCAGGACCCCCACCCACCCCAGCTCCAGGCACTCAGGACCCCCACCCACCCCTGATCCAGGCACTCAGGACCCCCACCCACCCCTGATCCAGGCACTCAGGACCCCCACCCACCCCAGCTCCAGGCACTCAGGACCCCCACCCACCCCTGATCCAGGCACTCAGGACCCCCACCCATCCCAGCTCCAGGCCCTTAGGACCCCCACCCACCCCTGATCCAGGCACTCAGGACCCCCACCCACCCCTGATCCAGGCACTCAGGACCCCCACCCACCCCAGCTCCAGGCACTCAGGACCCCCACCCACCCCTGATCCAGGCACTCAGGACCCCCACCCATCCCAGCTCCAGGCCCTTAGGACCCCCACCCACCCCTGATCCAGGCACTCAGGACCCCCACCCACGCCAGCTCCAGACACTCAGAACCCCCACCCTCATCTGATCCAGGCACACAGGACCCCCACCCACCCCTGATCCAGGCACTCAGGACCCCCACCCATCCCAGCTCCAGGCCCTTAGGACCCCCACCCACCCCTGATCCAGGCACTCAGGACCCCCACCCACGCCAGCTCCAGACACTCAGGACCCCAACCCATCCCAGCTCCAGACACACAGGACCCCCACCCACCCCAGCTCCAGGCCCTTAGGACCCCCACCCACCCCAGCTCCAGGCACTCAGAACCCCCACCCTCATCTGATCCAGGCACACAGGACCCCCACCCACCCCTGATCCAGGCACTCAGGACCCCCACCCACCCCAGCTCCCACCTCATCTTCATGAGCTGGGGTCAGGTACCTCGAGCCAGCAATGGCCTCATTTTAGCAGCAGGGACAAGAGTAACGTGAGCATCACTGGGATGAAAACAAGACTGCAAAGTTTTGAGCCTCAGGACAGTGGGAAATAGCAGAATCCTTGGCTGCAGGCAAAGCTGGCTCTATCAACACAGCACCACCCCACAAATTAATGTTTTTCCCCGTCTCCCCAACAAGAACTCAGGGGATGATGGTAAAAATTCTGCTCCCTCCCATGTCCCTTAGGTGAGACCTTCAGGGAGTGCAGCAATCCATCTCACCTGGCCTTCCTTCCATCCAGGAGAAAGAACCACTCTGGATGAGAGCCCAAAGGTCCAGAACAGCTTCTTCAGTCTCCACCCTGCTTGTGCTCACTCATAGAGTTTGGTCAGAGCACGTAAAGAACATGATTAAATGTTTTTAATGAAGTGCCTAAAAGTGTTTAGGTGTCTGCTAAGAACCCTATTGGTGATGATTTATTCTTGTCACTACGATAGGTTTGAGGGCTTCCTAAAACCAACCTGCCTCAAACCTTCAGGAATATCCTTTCTGCTCTCATATTAATTTCTTCCTTATTTTTATATGATACTTCTAATAGCTATTAAATTCTTAGACTTCAGATATTAAATTCAGGCTGCCACCTGCAGAACCAGCACCAAAGCAAGCCAGCACTCTCTCCTGGGTGTCCCAGGGTCATCTCTTGTCCCTGGATCCCAACCAGATCCAGCCAACCTGGGATCACCCCTGAGCTCGGGAGCCTCCTGGTCCTTGCAAAGCCTCCTGTGACAAGCTCTGTGTGCCCAAGGTTGGGTTTATTTGTGTAGGAAAGTAAGGACAAAACAAACAAGTATGGTGATGCCACTGCACTCATTATTACTTCTTGGTAAGAACCCTGGAGTTGGATGCAGAATAATCCTAAAGGAATAGATTGTTATAATTTATTTGTCTAATCTTTTTTTCACTGAGGGAGGCAGATGAGCCACGCATCCCAAGTCAGATCCTCCACTGATTTAAGCTCTATGGAACACCAAGGGCTTCACACCCCTCTGTCTCACTCCCCCTCTGTTCTGCAGACAGCCCTAGCCAGCCCTCCCACTCCAGACACCCCTCAGTTCTTCAGGACCACCACATGGCACACAGAAATTTAAATTATTACAAGGGCAGCAACAAAATCAGTTTGTTTCCTGCTGCTGAGCTTCCTTCCCAGCCAGGAGGGAAGTGTTTCAGTAGGGATCAGCCTAAGCAGGGCTGGAAGTGAAGCTCCAAGGATGCAGAGCCTTAAAGAACTCTATAGCTCCATCTTACCCCAGCTACAGCCTGGATTAGAGGGATCCTGGGGAGCAAAGGGAGCTCCTCTGCCTCCTTTACACCCACAAGCCCCATTCAGGAGGTGCTTGCAATGCAGGGGAATGATTTGGAGACCTTGGGTGGCAGGTCTGGACCTTGATGGTGAGCAATGATGCTGCTTAATGGGGCTGCACACACCCCCAGGGACTTAATCGTGATCCCTATGGACTTTCTGGATCTGGCTGGATAAATCTAGTCAATAGCTCATGATTCCAGTCAATACATTTTCCTGTTGGGCTTCACCCCACGAGGAGGCTCCCCATGGAAAGGGACACGGTGAGGCTCACGTGCAAGGTGCACAGGGTTGTACCCCATAAAATTTGGTGGGGCTGGTGCTGCATCAAGGTGCTCCACCGGGGAGAAGTTTCAAGGCCAGGGCATCCACTGCACCCAAAAGAACCCCCAGGATTACAGGATCCAGTCCAGATCCTGTGGAGCACTTGGGAGGCCCTCAGGGCTCTCTTGGGGGTTTGTTGGTGTGGACAAAAGCTTTGGCACCGATGATACAAATGCAGGGCAGGGCAGACACAAACCTGGGGTGCAGTTTGCAGAGGGATTGCTACAAAAACCCCAAGTGTTTACTTAGGATGCTGTGCTGCAACATTTTGGGAGGTAAACACACTGCACTCCTGGGCTTGGGAGGATGCTCCCAGCTCTCCCAGCTCTCCCAGGCTGGTGTCAGGGTGCTGCCTTTCCTCCATTTGCTGCTCTGAGGACCGGGCAAGGCTGCTGAAGTGCAGAGAGAGAGCAGCTCAGCAGCAGGTGAAAGGCTGCAGCTGCAGGGATGTAAATGTTCCCTTTGTTGTGGAGCCCAAACGTGCCAGGACTCATCGGGCAGGGGGCTGGTTTCCTCTCCCTAAAAACCACCTTTCCAAACCCTCATTTTCTGCCTGAGCTTCCAGGCCCATTTTCTCCAGCAATCTTTCACTGCTGCATTCAGTGGCTGTGGCCTCTTCAAAAAGGGAGGAAACCATCAAGATTTTCTCAATACCTTTGGTTTCTGGTTTTGGAGGCAGGTTCTTCCCCCCCTCTGGGAAGGAGGAGAATCCTTCCAAGAAGCTGAAATGATATCACCCCTAAGCCTCCAGGTTTATTACAGCTCCCCAAAGTCTCACCTGGGTTACTATTAATGCCCAACCATTAACAATCAGATCTCTTCTACCACTTGAAATTTAAGGCATGAAGTTTGAGGAGAAGAAATAATTATCCAACAACCTAAAACTAACTTGTCTCCCATCCAGGCCAAGTGTTAAACCAAGAGGATACCTAAAAAGCTGTAACCTAAACAAAATAGACAAAAGCAACTGCTCTGCCTGGAAAACAATGAAGAAAGCAACAGGAGGGGGTAATCAGCATCTGAGGAGTTTTTAATCTAACAAGGACATCTTAAGTGAAGTTGCCTGGAAAAAAAACAAAAAAAAAAGGTTAGGTGCAATTGCCAAACACCTCCCCATATTCAGAGGATTCCTCTGAAGCACCACATGCTAATTGGAAGGAAGTTGGAAAGCTTTCTATCAGGATCCTATAATAAGCTTCATTAATATGGGGTACAGTGGTGTACTGCATATTAATAAAAAGGCAGCCTAAGATAATTAAAGGGTGAATAAATTGAGAAATAGATCGTCTGTAGATGTTAGGGAAGTCTAACCTGGCACTATCTGGCATCCATGTGATCAGGAAAAAACAGAGATAAGTGAGTGTAGAGCAAGATGCAAAGCAGCAAGGGCAACTGAGGCAAGAGTGGCTCAGCTGGCAGCACGACGAGGCAAGCAAACATCTTGCAGAACTGGATGTGAGCAGCCCCATCTTCTAAAGATTTTGTGAGTGCAGGGCTTGAAGATGTTGGTATGGGACAGATGACCCCGAACTCGTAATAAGTTATGACTTAAAACTTGTAAAAAGCTGCTCAACTCTCCGAGCATAACTAGAAGGATCATTCTGGTGAGCAAGACTGTAGATTAGATATGAATTATTCCGTTTTCATTTCATTTAGTTTGATTTTCTCTCTATTTCCTATTTTCTAAATTAAATAACCCTTGCTTGATTTAAGATCATTTGCCTTTACTGCCCACTACTTAAGGATAAGCACTGCAAAGCCAGTCCTCCAGAGGAGGAATACAAGCCCCCCAAAATTTAGGGTTTAGCAGAAGAAAATCGTGCAGATATCCCAGTGAAACTCATGAGGAAAGGTCAGTTGTCTGCACCTCACTGCCCTAACAGCTGTTGGGCATCCAGGGAGATCCTGGATGGAAAGAAAAAGGGGAAGATCTTGAGGTGAAGGTGCTGGCTATAAAAGTGCCCACGTTCCACCTGTGTGCAATGGCTCTAATTCCAACCTTTCCTCCTTTTCTCAGCATCCCTGCCACATTGTGCCACCCCACAGACATGCTGGCTACTCAGTTTACTGAGACACATCAGAATTATTTCATTTCCCATCCTCTGCACTGAAGAAACACTCATGACTGCAACATCAGACACCCTCCAACCAAATAAAAACCTCCCAGGGGTATTACCCTGGCACAGAGGTGTCTGCAGCCCAAGGATGAACGACAGAGCTTCCTATGGACTGGGAGGGGTAACTTTAGGGTAGGAGGAGCAGGATGGAGGTGAAGATTTGGGGAGGGGAGCAACAGCAGCTCCTTGTACTGCTCCCCATGGGTGGAAGGTGTGGAGAGTCCAAAATCCCCACTGTGAGAGGGGTCTGAAGGTGAATGGTCACTGAGAGGGCACCTTCCTAGGGGGAATAATCCTGATGGGAATAATGGAGATAAAAATGCTGCTCTGTGCAGGAGCTTGAGGTGAGAGGAGATGCTTTCAGAACCAACACGCTGTACATCTTTAAGAAAGAAGCTGGCTTTGACCAATGCCACGAGCTTTCCCAGTGGCTCCACAGCCACTGCTGAGCTTCCACTGCCTATGCTGAGCTTAAAAATTTTATAAGCTGAGCTACTCTGGTATTTAGAGATAGTACAGCAAGAGGGACCCATAAGCAGTAAATACAGTTGGATGATGCAGCCTTTTTCTTAGGGGTTATGTGGAGACATTATGGGCTTCGACAATTTAACTGCCTGGGTTTATTTCTACCCTAAATTGCAGTTGCATCTGGAAATCAGAAAACGGGGCTTTAAAAACAAGAGAGGGAGAGAGAGGGGAGCAGGGGGAAAAGGAGGAAAGCAAAAAAACAGGAGATAAACCCAGCAAGTTAGACTGAATGCGTTCAGTTGCTTATTTGCCTTGTCCCAGTCACAGAGAGCTCCCCAAAATTATTCCTCCTTCTTCCTTTACTGTTTATTCTCTTCATTTCCCTGTTTCCAGAGGGATGGGCAGCAAAGCATCTCCCTTGACATTGCACCCTCGACCCCAAGGAAATCTTTAGCAGATGAATGTCTGTAGGATGGGATCTCTTTAGTAGCTGCTAATCTATGCAAGGCAAATTGGTTTGGATTTACCCAGAACATCATTGCCCACCCAGTAATTTGTAACTGCTGTTTCCAGTGACAGAAACCCTTAATCACCCTACACGCTGGAGATATACCTTAAACTCATTAAAAGCAGCAAACTTTTTAAGGGCAAAACACCAGGAGCAGCTAACAACCTTGGCAGCTCAACTCAGAACAATTTTATTTATTTTTTTTCCCCAGGAAAAGAGAAGAGGCAGGGGAGAAGAGGCACTCATGGGCATTGCACCCACCTCCTCTTTATTCCTCTTCTCCCCAACTCCTGGAGCAGAGCAGAGAGGAGCTGAGCCATGGGGCAGCTCTCCCAACACCACTTTCCCTCCTCCCATCCCACAATATCCCAGTCCTGCTCTCCTACCCCTGGATCTGTCCCCAATCCCTGGGCTGCCTGAGCACCTCCCTGATAGAAAGCAGGATGTTCCACCACCTTCCCTTTTAGATCAAAACGTATCCCAGAGCAATTTGCTGGTGATGATGTTCCCTCACTCCCATCTCTGCACAGCACGCTTTGAAATATTGCTTGCACTCCCCAAACTCTTGCTTCACCAGAGAAAAAAAATAAAAAAAAAAAAATAGCCAGAGCAAACGAGGAGACCAAAACCAAAAATCTCCAACGAAACCAAACCAAACCACAAACAAATAAAACCCCAAACAAACAAGGAAACGCTGCAGCAATCCCTCCTCCTTGTACATTGGTTTTGCTCTTTGACACCCACACTGAATTGTAAGAGTTACCAAATGAGCAGTGGAGCTCAACTGATGTACAGACATCTCTAATCTTATTTAGCTGCTTGCTGGCACACTTCAGGACTGCCCCTGTGTCCTCCAGTGTAATTCTGTCTCGGTGACTTTTCCCAATAAATCTGGTTGCTGGGTTATATTAATGAACTGTCACAGTTCCCATTGTTTTCCCAGGGTCTTGCAGCTGCATTCTTTCACAGGTGCTTGGCAAATTAAAATGATGCTGGTTTGGGGTTTCAGGCTGATAGGAAATCACTCCTTCAGCAGATTGTTAGGGAGTTATTCATGCAAGAAACACATCTTTCCTTCAGACAGGAGGCTTCTCTCCTTTGCCTCCTCTTCCTCCCCTCACCCTGCACATTTCTGAGGCTTCCTGGTCACGAAATGAAAAGCAAGATTGCTTCTTGGTTCCTCTTGGAGCAGAGCTGGTCTGACAGGAACAAGAGCTTGGAGTGGGAAGCACGGCTTGAGCCAGCTCTGTTATCCTCATGGAAATCCAGAGCACTCCCAGTGGAGCCAGCACGCCAGGGCTCGGGATGTTGGTGTAAACTGGGATGGAACTGGGGCTGGAACAGCTCACAGAGCAGCCCGAGATCTGGCACGACTTATAGGGGTAGAACTGGTAGAAAAATCAGGGCAGTAATTTTGTAAATTTACTGAAAAAACCCAGAACAATGAAGGTTTAATTTCTAAAGTGCAACCTTAAAACATCAGGAATATTTCCTACAGAACCTCCCTGCCCTGCTTTCCCTGAGGTCAGTGGCAGAGGTGGGTGCTGCCCCCCCTCACCCTCCCTGCTCGGAGACAAAGAGACTTCAAACACCAGCCCCAAAGTCGGAGGCATCTGACATCCCAGGCTGTCTCCAGAGCTGGCTGCCAGAGCTGGAACATTCTGGGAAGGACCTCATCTGATGCCAGGCATCCCCTGGGATTCGCAGGATCTCTCTGTACTCAGCAGGGAGATGCTTTCCCGGGGGGGAGGGGGCTGCCTGCAAGCAAGACCCAGCTTTGGGTGCCTCGAATTGCCAGCTGGAGGCATCTCAGCTTCTGGCTCCTATCAGGAATAGCAGCTCTCTCATCTCTGCCTCCAGCCTAGAGCTGGAAAGTCACAACCCAGGAGCCTCTTTGCACCCAGTGTAGCCCCAGAGAGCTCTTGTTGCTCTGGCTCAGCTGCATCTTCTGCTGGGGGAAATAAATCCCTGCAGCTCCCCCCGACCCAAAAGGTAGCAGGCTGGATCCTCATCCCAAGGGAGGGTCACAGAGGAGCCTGCAGGCTGCAGAGGGAGCTGGGCTGGGAGGATCCATAGGAAATGTGCACCCCAGCTGTGCCTCCCTCAATCCCCACCCGGCCCAAAAGCTCGCCAGTAAAGTCCTGGGTGAGGAGGAGGAGGAATTAAACACGTGCCACGAGGTTAAACAGTTGTTGAAATGATCCAGCAGGGCACCATTGCTTTTATTTAAAATATTTCACTCGTGACTCAGTATTAAGAACAACAATGAGAACATTTAATATGCAAGAACCTATTCATTTACGCTAGCCAGATGCAGTTTTGCTTTGTGCTTCCTCCCTCTAGTGCTTTTTTTCCCTAATCCCTCATTTCTTTTCAACCTTTTAAGCTCCCTCTCTAGTTTTACAGACAACACAATCAATGTATCTGAACAAGGCCCTAGAGTTCCTGCTGAGGAACAGGAGGTTATTATATTTTAGGGATAACTCCATGCATTTCCATTACTCCTTCTAAACCAATCTGAAGATATTTGTTTACATTGGGTGCATATTAAGCAGCGTGAGAGCCTTGCACTGGGAATGCTCCACACACCACAGCCAGGAGGGGCTGAGCTGGCCATCTTCAGAACTTCTGGGGGTGCTCAAGGCAGAAGGAGGTTTTGTGTCCGTGCCTCAGTGTCCCCTGTGCAGGAGGTGGTCCTGAGAGGGTGCAGAAACACCTCAGCATCCCTCAGACTCCAGCTGGGCTCTCTGGGAGCAGTGACCACTGTAGGGTCAGGAGCTCTGGGGCAGTGTCCTCAGACCACATCCTGCTTTGCCCCTTCCCTCCTCTGGGCTCTTCACTTTCTGCTGCACGAAGCTTGTTGGTTTCCTGCAGCTCAACAGATTTCACCCACCAGAAGGACCTTTCCTGCCACCTTCCTGACTGCTGGGCACTCAGACACACGGGGCAGCCTCAGGGTGAAACCTTCTCCCTTTTACCACCAAGACCTTCAGAAATGCACAGAGGAAATGGCCAGGAAGCCTTGTCAGGTTCCATTCTGCCACTTCCAGCAGTCAAGTGAAACTCACCAAGGCCAGATAGAGGTGAGTGGCCAAAACTAAGGCTGCAGAAGATTTATTTCCTGCCAGAAAGGTGCTGGGGTGAGAAACAGCAGCTGCCAGTTGGCAAAGAGGATCTGTGGCCGAACAAGACCTCCCTGGAGCTGTCACCCTCCAACTTGACTATGATTTCCAAGCCCAGGTATTATTAATGATACAAGTTCCTAAATCTGCTTGCCCCCAGCCTCCAGCTCCTGGGTTTGGTCCCACAAGGACTGGGAGGCACTGGGGAACGAATCAAAGCTTCTTATCTTGGAGCCATGGGAGAAAAGTGAAGGACATTTTACTTTTCAGAAAGGACAGATTACACCCAAAAAAAAAACCCCAGCATCTTGATCCTACAGGTTCTAAAACCATCCAAGAGCTTTTAAGCAGCACAAAACATGTCTCAGAACTTGTACCCAGGACTGGAGCCTGAGGAACACCTTGTCCAGGCAGGGATTTTATGATGCAGGTTCCTCTGTCTGCTTTGCCAGACAGCACAGGGCTATGGTCCTTGGTTTTTCCCTCATTTTTATTACTGGATTTGGTTCTAGTGGATCAACAGAAGTGGTTTTTTTCTTAAGGACCTCACCTATCCCAAATTTCAACACAACCAAGTGGTGGGGACAGGCTGTTCCCCTGCCCCCAGCTCACACAATGCAACCGAGTTGGCTTTTCTCCTTCCTCTCATAATTATTGCTTCCAAGCTTGGGAACGTTCAGCCCCTTGTGTGGTGCTGATTGTATTTGTAAAAAATGGCATATCATGGCCTGATTTCCTGCAAAAATTTAGGATAGGTTCCAACCTAAAAGATGATGGCTCTGGTTTAAGATTCCAGAAAGCCACATTAGCCATATCACATAAGCTGCCAATGCAGAGCTCTTCAAGCACATCCAAAACTTTGCCTGGCTTAATTTTAAAAGAGAATGAGGCAATCTTTATTAAAAAAATAAAAATTCCTAAGCCTGAAGCATTGCTGGGACTCTACCATGTTAAAGGGATGATAAAATTTGACATTTTATCAAATCCAAAACATCCTACAAAAGCCCAGCCCTAGTTCTCTATCTCTTTGTGACAGTCTTTTCTTGATGTCTTCCCTCTAACCCTTGCCTCAGCAACCAATTTTCCCAGTTATGGACAAGAAAAAGAATTTGATCTAATTTTTAATACAAATGCCTTCGTTCTTTTAAGCAAACAATGCTTAGAATAACATTTACATTGGATTTAACTGCTGCCCTGCAATGCAATATTAGCCCACAGAGGGCTGGCTACTGCCTTGTGCAGAACCACCAAGTCCCAGGGTGTTCCATCTCTTCCTTGCCAGCTGCTAATTGCATTACAAGATGCAACTTTAAGCACATAAAAGTCTTAATTCCAGCCTCCAAGCAGAGAGGTGAGTCCAGAGAGGTGCTGGCCACCTGCAGCTCCTCCACAATTTGCTTTCATCAGGTTATTCTCCCTCTCCTGGGTGCTTCTGGGCAGCCTCATCTTAGCAGCTGGAGATTCCTGGTGAAATCCTGATGCTCCCTGGTCCTGCAGACAAATAGCTCCATCCCCATGTGAGTGTCAGGTGAGACTCAGGGAGCAAAGACCCAAGGCATGCCAGAGCTCAGCCCCTGCCCAGCCTTTTGCCCTCTCTGTTGGGTCCTGTTGGTGGCTGAGTTACAGCAGTGTCACCAAAAAATACACAAGGCAACCCTTGGACCTTAGCCAGACAAAAAACCCAACAAATACAGCAGGAATGTGCTTGGGCTTGATTTTATACCATTTGTAAGAAGCCCTTCTTCCCAGTCTGCTGCCTTATTACTGTCTCATGCTATCCTGCCTTTTCCCTTCTTCCCAGGTATTGCTCCACTCCCTGGTTTTTTTGCTGAGATGTCTTTGATGGCTTTTACAATCTCACTGCCTTAGTTTCCACCTGAGAAAAACCTTCCTGAGGTCTCGTGCAGCTCCAAAGCCACCTCTCAGCCACTTTCTCATTCTGTCCCACACTGTCACTGGGCACTTGGGGTGTGTGGTGGTACCTGGGTGTCAGACACCAAGCAAAGGTGCTCACCAGGGGGGGCAGAGCCACGTACATCCCATGGAACCATCTAGGGTGCAGACAGCCTAAATTTAGAGAGCTGAGGCAGGAGGGAATCTTCCCTGCAGTGCTAAGAAGCACTTCATCAGGATCCAAGCCCACCAGAGGGTTGATGCTGGAAAAGGCTGCAGTGGGTTTGCTGCTCTTTGTCCTCCTGTTTCCTTTCCAGACTCACAGAGATGGAAGTTCAGCTGTTCCTAGGGCTGTGCAGTAACTGCACAGGGGAACCCAAACCAGCTGCCCTTAGAGCTCCTGAACGAAAGCAACAACAGAGCTGGGGAATTCAGATCCCAAGGTTCAGCAGGAGCCTGTCCACTAACCCTGCTACAGCTCTGCTCCTCAACAGGAATGTCATGGTGTATGAGTTGGCTGCCACAGAGATCTTGTTCTGGAGCACTTGTTGAAGGATGCAGGGCTGATAAATTGCCTTTGAAATGTAACCCAGAACTGAGTGGTTATGGGTTTGTCTTCAGGTGAGCCTCAGCCCATCACTTTCCACTGCCACACCTCCAAACTTCAGCAGAGAGTGGATGAAAAGAAATAGTTTTGTAAATCTAAAGCAGAAGGAAGTAGACTGCCTGTTGCTTGGCAGAGGAGATCCAGTGCCTGCCTGTGCCCACACCAGAGGCTGGGAACCAGTAACAGGCCTGGCTTCAAATGGGAGCAACCCATGTGCTCACTGGGTTGGAGAACCTTCTGTTTTCATTGCTTGGGCTCAGTGCCACCATCTGGACTGAGATTAGGCCAGGTTAGTGGAGGTAAGACATACAGATAAGAAGATAAATAATTTCTGAGATGATGCTGCCCAAAAAGATGATGCCATCTCCTTTGCCAGAAGCATAACATAATCCTGAGGTCTGCTGTTCCCAGCTCAGCAGCTTCCAGGCTCTTAGTGTGAGGGGTTCATGCATCAATCACCCCCTTACTGCCCCTTCCTAGATGCCAGAAGCATCCTGCATTCCTGTAGAGCTCCATTTATTACAGAAAATCTGTAGGGAGCAAAGGCTGCTGCTACCTTCTCCTACACTGGCACTGCTAAAAATCCAGGAATCTCCATTTGGATTGGATGCTGGGATCCTCTTCTTTGCCATCATCAAGCCCTGCACCAAGGAGCACCCCCCGTGATGTGCAGCCACGCAGGGAAACTTTGCACCAGGGCTGCTCACACTCAGGACAGGGATCAGCAGCTCCTGGGGCTGGGTTCCCACAAGGCCAGAGCAGCCCTCTCCCCATCCCTGGATCCATGGCCCAAAGCTGGAATTCAGACCCTTGGTAAAAATGTGGATGGTGCACAAAAAGTGTGCTGTGCCAAATAGCCTCCTTCATGTGTAACTTTTATTGCAAGTGAAGGTGAAATGAGATGAGCCTTCCAGCATCTATCATTCAGTGTCTTCAGCACTGGTAGCTATCTTTGGGCTAAGCAAAATATAAAAAAATATTAAAAAATGCATAAAAAATAATTCTCCTTGGGAATCGTCCAGCCCGGAGTTACAACATGACATTAAAAAAAAAAAAAAAAAAGTCAGAGGTTCTGGATTTTCTCATTTTTCTCCTCAAGGTGGAGGAGGCAAGAACCCTGGAAGCTTTCCTCCAGGCAGGGGTCCCTCCAGCTTCTTGGGCCACTGGGTAAATGGAGTCTCTTTTGATTAACAGTTTTGTCAATATTCATCATCTGTGAACACACAGAGAGGAAGCAGTCAGGAGGAGGCAAAGCACCAGCCCTTCCTTTCCGTTCTTAATATTCTTGGAATCCAATAACAGAAAAAAAAAAAACCGATTATGTGGACAATTATTTCAGTGTTTTTCCTTTTGCAACAATATAAAAGGTAGAAAATGAGCATTTCTGGCTGATATCCCCTCGTCCTTCTGAGAGGAATCTGATGGTTTCAATGACTCTTGTTTCCAAGATTGCATTGCAGAGATAAAATAAGTCATCTCGGAGCATTAAAACCAAAACAACAACCAAAAAATCATTCTCCATTTATGTAAATGTTATTCTTGACAATGATAATGAAGGCCACACAGACAAGTTGTGCATTTGCAGCATCATTCTGTTCATGCCCTCTTTTTTTAGGCTTGATTGTTCAAAACTCTGAATAATTGAATGAATAGATGGTAGCACACAAGAATATTTTCTTTTAAACAAGACATTGAATTATTATGTCTTATATGATGTGGAACATTAAAGTCCCTTGGAAGCAGCTTCAAAAAAAAAGGCTTTTTTTTTTTTAAATGTGTGGTTTGTTCAAGGTTATTTATTTTGGGTGAATGGGTTTTGTGAAAGTGCCCAAATGGTTTAGGAGCTTAAATCCAGATGTAAACCAATGAAAGCAGAGTTGTGAAGCTATCAGAATATCTTTGTACAATGTGTTTTAAATAATCTTAAACAAGCAAAGATTGAGAGGAAGACCCATTTGTCCAGAAAGTTAATTTTTCCTTTAATTACAAGACATTCTATGGGAATAACAAATTAATATATGTATGCCTCACATACATACCTTTTTTTTTTTTTTTAATGTCATATATATTACAGTCTTATTAGTCCTAAATTCATGTGCATAATTCAAAGAGGATCTTAAGAAAAGACCATTTTTCTAAGAAGCAAAATGAGGGAGAGAAGTGGCCAAAGGAGGGATGGCTGAGGAAGCAGAAAAGAAGGTTATTATTTCAGGGAGAGGACAGCAGGACCATGCTGGAAACAGGGACACAGACAGGCTGCACATCCCACTGCTCTGACCCCAGCCATGATCCAGTGGAGATGAATTTAACCCAGTGCTTTTTTTTTGTCTCTTATTCCACTCATTGTTAGGTGACTCCCAGGTGATCTGGGCCTGATTTGCTTGGATTGTCTTCTCCTCTTGCTCACAGGGCTCCTGCTCAGCAATAACCAGACTCAGAGCTCTGTTTGTGTTCTACTCTTTTTTTTCAGAAGAGCTACTTTTAAAACCCGGTGCTGAGTGAATTTCTAATCCTTCAAACATTTGCAGAAATAGAGATTTCATCCCACACAATGGATTACCCAAAAGAAAAAGGACTATTGGCACAAACATCCCTCTGGCTGGGCTTTATTCTGCAGCAAAGCAAATAATCTGAAAGAACAGAAGAAGTCTGGTGGCCTGACTCCCACGTGTAGGTAGCGTTGATGAGTAACTTCAAATTTTTATCTGCAATGCTTGAGTGTAACTTCAGCAGTCATCTCCTGCCTTAAATAGACCAGGATGGGGTTTGTTACAGCACGAAGATCTGGCAGCTTTTGGAAGCTGAGACCCTTTTGGGAAACTCTACCTCAATTTTACAGCCTTTCCCTTCTCTGGGGTCTGACAACACCTGAACGTTTTCACCTGTGTCTCCCCTGTGGTTTTTACCCCCAGGTAAGCAAAATTTTCCACGAAATGTGGACACTGGGGTCTCCCAGCCATGCCCAGGATCCATTCCCTGTGCTCACAGCCACAGCACCTTCCCTGCCTTGGAAGTTGCTCTGGGCTCCCACCGTGGTTTGTCTGGGACAACCAGAGACCTGAGAAGCAGCAAATGTGCCAAATCTGCTCCCTGGTTCAGGTGAAGCCACCTCAGAGTTTGCCCTGACTGCATACACAGGGACTTTGTTATTTTGCAAGGTGCAGGAAGCTTCCAGGTGAAGCAGAGGGTGATCCAGTGGGAAAACCAAGTTTGAAAGCAAAGATCTGCTCTTGAGCCAAAGAACTAGGGCTATCTGAACACAACAAGTTTGTAGAAGATCCATACATGAAGAATCCAGGAGTACACCCAGCCAGAATTGCCTCTGTCTAGAGGATTTTAATATAATTTTAATATATTAATTAATATTAATATAAATATTAATAGAATATGGCTATAGCCAGGAAAAAACCAAACTCTGGGGCTCCAAGCATTCATAGCACACTGAAGCAGAAGCAGGAAATTTCTGGGTAAGAACGAGAGGAACACTTGTCAATTTAAAGTGTTGTTCAGTTGAAGAGAAAGATGTAATGAGCCTCTGCTGAACAAAACCAGATTGTTAGTGAGGAAAGAGGTGGTAAAGCCCCATGGGATCTGATGCACTTATGTATTGTAAGGAGTGAAATCTGTGGCTGATCAAAAAATGCCAAGTACTCAGAACAGTAAAATAAATAATGCCTCGAGCAAAAGGGCATTACTTATACCAGCCTCTGTCCCAATCACTTCAAGAAGAATTTGAAACTGCTGTTCTACAGATCAAGCCTAAGTTTTACAATTAATTTAATTGCAGAAATTGAAATTTTGAAGTTTAATTTCTAAGAATTTCCTCAGTTGGCAATTGGTGAGGATTAGAGGCTGGTAAAAGTACTGCAGGATTCAGAAGGCAGCTCTCCTGGCTCACCTCTTCTGCTCTCAAGTTTTGCATTTAATCTTCCCAGGTTGCCCAGTCTGGTGTCACAGTTTATCAGAGTGCCACAAGTTAGGAGCATGGATATTAGGTAAGTCTTGAAGACTTAATCAAGAAGCAATTAACCTGTTTTTTATGTATCCAGTCATTCACCAGAGAAAGCCAGGTCTTATTAATGTAACAATGTTGTACCAAAAACTGAGAAACAAACAAAACCACTTGTTTGGAAAATCACTAAATCGAGCTCAGAATCTTCCTTTTCTCTCCATGACTTTCCATAGATAAAAATAATCAGAGTTTTTGGAAGCTTCAGAGCACATCACTGACCTTCCAAAGGCCCATGAAATCCAACTGCACGTTTCACTGCATCCCAGAGAAAATGATCTAGAGAGAATTCCTGTTTTATGTGCTGAATATATTACAATAATCCCACCACACCTTGCTGCCCACCAGACATTGCTGACACTCACACCAATCATTCAGTCTTTGTTTTTTTAAACATTCCAGACCTTTAAGTTGTGCTACCAGGATTTCTTTCTGTGTCCTTGCAGGTCAGGGAAAGGCAAGGTAAGAAGAAAAGTTAGGATGTGTTTTTAATTCAGACTGGAAAAAGCATGTACCTCTGAACAAAACTTTTTGGTCACATCTCTTCCTTACAGGTACATGCTTATTCCTCAAGCAGGAAAGAAAGTGAAACACTGGAGCTGGTGAAAAAACTGTTACTGAAAGCTTGACAGATTTTTCCAGCTATCTCTTGCCCTAATAAAAGACCCAGTGTTCTGCAGCCCTGCAGTTCTGCTTCTCCTGTTCCCTGCCTCAGCCCTGCATTGCTCCTCTGCTCTGTGCTGTGGCATCTCTCTGCTTATTGTCTTTTTCTACCTGTAGGAAAAAGATTGGAAAAATAGGACACTGAAAAGATTTTTTCCTACTGTCTCATGGCTGGGGTAAGGTTTTACAGGATCCTGGCTGGTGTAGGCTGCCCAGAGCCAGGAAGAGTAGGATGGAAGGAGCTGCTTGCTCCACATCTACCAAGGTGTGGGAGCTTCAACTTTCTGGAGACTCTGAGGGTTTCCCTTGAATCACAGCTAAGTTACTGCTACCAAAGAGTCTGCAATCAGCACAGAGATGAAGACAACTACTTTTTGTCAGAAAACTACTTTTTGTCAGAGGAAGTTCTTTCAATACTGAAGTCATGGGAAGGCGAGAGGGCATAGCTCCTGAGGCAGAGCCTAAAAATAGCCATTTTGGGTTTGCCTCCAAAAGAGTGCTAAATACATGTTTAATTTTAACCACATGTGTGCTCCCATCTCCATTCAACACAACGTTGAAGCACGAAGCACATGCTACACTGGCACTGAAAAATACCCTCTTAGAGCTGAGCACACACGTGTGTGCCCCAGCCCAGAGATAAAGCTGCTGGTGCTCCTCTTCCTGAGCATTTCTTTGGGTGTTTTTGTGCCCAGGAAGATGAGTGCTTTGTTCCAGCAAAGGCTGCTCTCCTGCCATGGAAAGCTCTGCAGTGGCCCAAAGACATCTGCTGAGAGTGCTTGTTTCATTGCAATCCTCTGAGTAAAGGCTGGGGTGGGGATAAGAGATGGAAGGAAAGAAGGAAGGAAGCATCTGGTTTCATCCTGAACGTGTGCTCGCATCTTTTCCCAACTTCAGATCCCAAAAAGAAGGCATAGGGAAGAAAGGACCTCAATGCAAAAACCTTCAGGAGAGAGGAGGAGACATTTGGTGAGGAAAAGTGAAGGAGGGAGGATGTCCAGTGAGGAAAGAACTCCTTGTTTGATGAGATCTCTGAGAGTTTGGGGTGATTTTCACAGCCACAGTGGACACTAGAGAAAGCATGAGAGAAAAAACTCAGCAAAGACCCCCAGTCACAGTTTTGTCAGAAGGGCTGGTGACATTGATAACTCGGGCTGAGGACACCAAACGTGATGGGAAACCTGAAAAGAAAAGTTTGTAGAGTGAGGCTGCAAAGTGTATTCTCACCCTGCAGAGTGAGAATAGAATCCTCCTGCCTTGCATATTCCTCCACATGACACAATAGTGGGAGAGCTTCCAAGGTACTTATTAGCCAAAAGTGTGAATGTTGGCCAGATGGTTTCTTTGGATTCTGAATAGTCAAGAGGCTCAGACCTGTGATTTATTGTGGGCTGGGTAAGATCTGCAGCTACCCTGGGCTTTGCTGCTGGGGTTTGGTCAGCTATGGTTGCACGTTCCTGCTGCTTTACTGAACCCAGATGCCTCGGGTGAAGTGCTGGACTTACCAGAAGCCAAACCAGCAGTAGCCAAAGGGAGCTGAACAGATTGCCTTGAAGTTCTTTGAGCTGCCTCACTGGACATTTAAACATCCACTGCCAGTTTTGATGCAGTGTCTTCCTTTATGTCATTAGCAACAACAGTTAGTTTAATTAAAGGCTCCAGAAAACAGCCCTGCTCTCTGCAAGCTGGGGTGTGGACTCTGGGTAGTTCTTTGCCAAGCATTTTGGCATCCCTGGAAAGACTCCTTGAGGATTTTATTTTCTCTTGACATAAAGTTTCTTTAATTAGCTGCACCAGACTGAAAAATCCCACTTTTATAATGTATATCGCTGCTTCACATACACGTTCAGTACTTAACTCTACGATGGCCTCTTCATACTTTTAGAAACATTTACAAAGCTTTTTGTTCTCAGTTCAGTTCTATAATTTAGTCCCCACTACCTGCTGACCAAGCTCTCTGAAATGTAGAAGTCACTAAAAATTCCTGACCACGTTTGCAGGAGGCAACACACCAATGCTCACGGAGTTCCACGAAAGGAAAGCATGTTCCAGATAAATTCTTCTATTTTATTGGAAATTTCAGCTGCTCTACACAAAAACCTGACAGCCCCTGCTCCCCTAAATTCATCAAAATGTGTAGTTAGTGCAGTGGGCTCCCTGCTTCCCCCCCCAACAGAACACTGATAGTCATTCTCTTAACAACCCACGTGGGGTTTGTAAGGCAAAATAAAGGCAGTGATGGTTTAATATTCATTATTGCAATTAATATTATATAATATTCATCTGTGAAGGAGTTTCTCACGTAGCCCAGCTGCAATTGCAGGTGTGTTCCTGCTCTTGACTGGTTATCAATATCAGAAGAAACATATAACATGTACTTAGAGGTTTCAATAGATAATACTGTGCCCAGATACATACACCCAGCTCCCAAAACCCATGGGTACCTGTACCCCATTTCATCTTCCCTCTGCCTGAGGAAAAGGACCTATTTCCAACTTCAGTTTAAGAGGGAATCTGGTTCCTGCCAAAACACTGAAACTAGTTTACCATGAAAACTAATTCTAGTACAGTTTCCTTCCAGATCCATCCCAAGTAAGCAACTTAATTTTTACCAAATGCTAATGGGGTTTTTTTTGGCAGTTTTCACACTGCCATTGTTTTCCCCTGCTGATATGACACTCTATCTAGCAGAGACAGAGCAGTACAACCAAACCTCTGATGGCTGTGCCAGAGAAAAGATTGGTAAAATGATGAGGTGACTGGTGGCAGAGCAGACCTTCTCCCACATCTAGAAATAATAGACTTGTGTCTCCAGTTCACAGCATTTAAATAAAATGGAAGGGTTTGTGTTCAACCTCTTAATTAAGCACAAATGTGCTGCTTTCTTTTTTTTCTTTTTTTTTTTCTTTTTCTTCCCCCCCCCCCCCTGAGTTAGATTATGTCCTAGGCTGTTCTCAGAAAACTCTGTTGCACTTGAAACAAAAGTTGGAATTTCTATCATACACTGCATGGTTTAATAAAAGGGGCTTAATTGGAAATGAAACAAATCTAGCATTAGAAAAATAAGCAGAATCAAAATCCATTTAACTGAAACCTGAAGCTCTTTATATTTAAATCATAATACACTTAGAGTAGCAGCTTCACTAAAAACTGTCCTTGTCAGAGATAGCCCTTTATTCTTTCTTCTATATTGCTTGTCAAGTAGCTAATTCAAGTAGCTAATTGTGAAAATAACTAATCCATCCACCATGTATCCCTTCAAGTATTTTCTTCTTCATCCCTTTTCTATTCTTATTCCCATGTATTTTTTACACTGTTTTTTTAATTAGATTATAAGGACAAGCAATGTATGTCAGTGCACAGAACCCACACTCAAGGATCTCTGGTGATCTTCTATGCATCTGGGCTCAATAATAAAAGCAATATGTTCCTAATATATATTATATAGAATATAATATCATCTAATATAATATAATAATATATTGTAGTAATAACAACAATTTTCCACCATTATTGTAGAGACTTCAAAGAGCACTCAATATGTTAAATAATACCATTTGGGTGAATAGCCTATTAAATCTCATAAACTCACTAAAAGGGTCCCTCCACGTGATATACGAGCTAAGAAAATGCCACATATCTTGGCATTTTTTAAGCAGGCTCTATAAAATATTGTGAACTTTCCTTTTGGTCTTAAATAGTTTAAAATATTTTTTGTGTGTGTGTGTGTGGTGAGGGTGGAGACTCATGTATAAGAGAGATGAAGATGGTTCTATGGTTGCCACAGCCTGATTTCAGCTGGGCAAAAACTGGATCTGAAAATCCAAATTATTTGGTGGTTTACTTGACGGGAAGGAAAATAAAACCCCAGAAATCTAAGCAGCTATTTTTATGATACTTCTCCCTGAGTGTAAACATATCACCTCCAAGGAATTAGCCATCAGTAAGGTTTTTAATCACTTAGTCATGCAGCAGCTGCACGCTTGGATTTTTTTTCATGACGAGTGTCACTTTGAGGAAGAACTTTCCTATTTTTGCAAGGGAAGAACAAGCATGTTTGATTTCAACAAAAACAAGGAACTAAGTTATTCTCCTTTGATTATGTTGGAGGAGGAAAGAATGCAAAATCTCCAAGTGGTTATGTTTTCCTGCCATTACTGAGTTTGTTGCTGTGGGGTTGGTGACACTTGTCCCATCTCCCTGAAGAGCTGCAGCAGGGCCCCCCCATAAGCTGCCAGTGCTCCATGTCCCAACCCCTCTTCCACTGTTTTTTAGAATATTTTTTCTCCACTGAAATTGTTCAGAAGGCAGGGACAGACTCTTTAGATATTGAGGAAAACAGCAACTTTTTGAAATACTGAAAGAAATCCACGATTCATTTCCCAAGACATTTTGGAAATGGCTGTAGGTAACCCCAGTGATTTTTGGCACAGGATGCTGGCACCTTTCAGGGTGTTCCTTCCTGCCCCAGAGGGCAACAAGATTCAAGTTCCTAGTGCCTCCCAGAAGCAGGTCCACAATACCTAATTCACTCTCTGCTAGAATTAACTAAAAAAAGACTTCCAAACCTTAATTCTCTATTCAAGCATCAGCATTTCCATGGAAAAGCTGCTTGAAACAACAGCAAGATGACTTGGAAAATTTGCTAGCTTCGTCCTACCTCTGCACAGATAAAAATATTCCTTCAGAGCCAAAAATCCAGACAACACAACTAAGGAGAGTAAAGTCAGAGAACTCAAGGAGCACACCTGAGAGGGAAGCTGAGCTCAGAGACTTGGATGTGCTCGAGCTGGGGATCATCTCCAGCCCAGCTGACTTCAAGAGCTGGCAGAGTAAATCATCAGTCTATCAAAGGAGTGGCACAACCAGATTATTGGAACATGGCAAAAAGAAGAATTTAGCAGCCACCAAACCACTAGAGAGACTGTAACACAGAAAGTTGAAGGAAAAGTTTGGAAGAAAACAAGAATTAAAACACGTGGATGTCAGTGGGAGAACTACTTAGAAAAGGCAGATCAAGTTATCAAATCTCCTGTTTTCCTCTGAGAGGGAACCTTATGATTTAAGCAGTCTGGATGCAGTGGGATTGGACTCTGGAAGTATTTGAAAATCTAATACAGACAAGGTGTTAGCTAGCCTGAAAAAAAAAACCACCCCATATTTAACTAACTAAAGGGTTGTATTTGAACTGATAAATGATATATTTGTTTTGAATTCTGACATCCATGAAGTTATAATGTTTTTGAATTCTGATATCCATGGAGTTATATTTCAGGTTATTCACAAATTCCAGCTCAGAAGAAAGAACAGAAAAGAAAAACCCAAAGGAAGCAAAGAGCTTGTTTCATACATATATTATGTTGATTCAGTTGAAAACCTAAAGAGAAATAACCTCTATTACCCTAAGATCTTAGGTAGCTTGTCTCACTGCAAACATATCCTACCTTCACTTGTCAGCTTTCCAAGGAAAATTATAAATCATATTATTGTAAGTAGAATGTTGTGCTGTACTTCAGTCAGTAACTAGATGACAAGCAGTGGGCAAATAACTGGCTAAGCAAATCAGCTCTGATACACCTCCAAATAACATGTCCCTATCTTTTAATGAAAAAAAAATTAAAAATATTTCCAAGGGAAAAACATTTTTTTTCCAGAATGCTGGTTCCTTAGGAAATATTAAAGATACCTGCTGCAACCTTTATAAGAAATTGCTCTGTTGCACATTTTGTATTTTTAGCCAAGCTGTCATCAGGACCTATGCATTTCCACAACTACCTACACATGCCCATGTACTTGACTGGAGAAAAAGGACAGAACTAACTCCATTGCAGTTTGACTCAAAAAGAAATTTTATAATACAAACATAACCGCCAAAAAACCAGAATAGACAGAAAACCTCTTTTGAATTAAAAAATTGTGTGTAGGATGAAGCTTTGAGCGGAATGCTTTCTTTTTTCGAAAAAAATTAAAAAAAAAAAAAAAAAAAAAAAAAAAAAAAAAAAGAGAAAAGCAAAGCCATTTTTGTACGTTAAAATTCACTTGTCTGGACTTCCCTCACTCACAGAACATACTGTGCAGCCTCAGAAAGAACAAAATATCACCAGCTACTACTGCTGCCAATGAGCACAGCCCGTGGATACAGCACGCGGCACTTCCAACCACGCCATGCCTGCTCAGCCCCACAAAACCACCTGCAGGAGGCTGAAGGATTTCAGGACCCCATCCCCTCAGGGATCCCTCTCAGGGAGCCCTCCTCAGCCCCCCAGCCACAGAGGGAAGCAGGCAGGAGGGAACCCAGCACCCTGGCAGAACCCATGGACACGAATGTTCCCGGGGCGGTTGGAACGCTGCCGGTGCCTTCTTGGCCTTTCCCAAATCCACTGCCTTCTCCCCCAGGGTCTGAGGCATTGCATGCCCAGGAAAAGTCTGCACCGTGTCCTAAAATGATGACATTTTGTTTTAATTGAAATCAGACAGGCTCCCCCACCAGGGAGTGAGAAAGTAAACCAAATTTTAATAGGAATTCAGGGAAGTACAGAAGAAGGTTTCCCTCCCTCCCTCCCTCCCATGCTATCTTTCCATGGAAATCTGAGATCAAACATTTTTGAGGTAATAGAGGAAACTTATTCTTAATTAAGTAGTACTGAAATTAGTGATGTTATAGTAAGTATATTTTGGTTCCTTTATTTCTGTGGAAATGAGGCTGTTCTGGGCATTGTTTAGTCAGCACACTGCTTACCATAAACTTCACAATAAAGACCATTAGACTTAGGCTCTAAAACCAAGCTTATTGATAAAGGGAGCCTAAGTCTAATCTAGAATAACTTTGTGAACATTTTTATTCTGGAAGATGAGTCCTATTTTCTAAATTTCCTTTCTATTCTGTAAAAATGGGTTCAGATAAAGCAGCAAGAAACATCCCTGTTCTGTAAAGCAGCATCCCCTCAGAATCTGATTCTGGCACAACAGTTCCTCTTGAAAATCACATTCTGGTTTACTCTGCACAACATTTCTTGATTACATCAAACCAAAGATGCACTCTCAGAATTTCTCTCCAAACTCTCAAGCTGTCATTTCCAAAAATCGTATCTGAGAAGGGAAGAAAAATGAAAGCATGATGTTTATTTTTTTTTTTTTTTCCTCCTCTGGACAAGCTGGACATAATGAGACTGCACAGGAGCTGCCAGCTGGTTGGTGTTGGTTTGGTGGCAATCAGGATGTCTCAATGTTTTGAGCTCCAAAGAAGCAGTGCCCATGCTGCAGACACTGTTGACTGCTGGTAATAGATGGACATGACAGCAAGAGAGCACAACTTCAGCTGCTTCTAGCTAAGATGAATCTATTCTGCAGACAGAAAGGGTTCTGAGCCAATTAAGAGCTCCATTGCTACTTGTTAGATGGTAGAAAATAGATTGCACAGCTCACAGTTGTCATTCTGACTGTACACTCAGAACTTCAGCTAGCAAGGTTAACTAAAAATTGTTGGCTTGGGTTTTTTTTTTTCTCCTCTCTCTCTATAGCTTCCTCTCCAGAAAACACAAAATCCTCTCATACTCCTCCTGATCTTGGCCAGTCCATGATACCCACATTTTACACTACGTTCCTGTCATGCACGTTTTCCTGCCCTCCAACCTCATCCTGCAGTGCAGATCTCCTGTGAGCACAGAATCTGACAGTCATTCTGAATTTTGTATAGTTTTTTCCTTAGTTTTCCCAAAGTCCTGCCAAGGCAGCACTGACTTGTACAACCTCCTCTGGTCAGAGTGCTCTGACACACTCCCTTAGGCTCAAAGAAGAGGCAGAAAATCCTCAGCTTCAAAGATGTGGGGGCCAGACCTTGGTGAATGTTTTATTCTTCTTTATTGAAGAAACACATTGATACAAGGGCAGAAAAAAAGCATTTCAGCTGCTAAAGAAGAGCAGGGGAAAAGCTGACAAAGAAACAGCAGCTTTAGTGTGCTGAAGTGTCAGAAAGCTTAAAACAAAGTGGAAGAGGTACAGGTGATGGAAGGGGAACGTCCTCCCTCTCCCAAGGACCCTTTTTGAAGCAGGCAGCTGTTGTGACAAAAGGACAGGGGACAGACAGGACACTTCAAACACTCCTGAGGATGACAGTGAAAGCCATTTGATCTGTAAAAGCCAAATTTCTTCTTCCTCCAGTTCATCCCCTCAGATTTCTGCCACCGAAGTTCACAGCAAGGATTTTGAACTTCTTAAGAAATGTCTTGGTTCCTCCTTTTTTTTTTTTTTTTTTTTTTTCTGTTCCCAGAGGTTTTACCCCAGGGAAAGATTGCAGCCCTTACTTAAACTTCCCATTTGCTCCAATGAGAATTTAATTCTAATGAGAATCTTGACTCAGTGTCTATGGGATTTAATTACTAAAAATATCAGCCATTTTCACAATGTACTACAGCTTCAAGGCTGCTTACAAATGTGAATTAAACTACACATGTGAAACACAAGAGATTTAAAAATGTCCATAATTATAAAGTAAAGTACAAACTATAGAAAATATATATGCTTAGCAATGTAATTCAGCCATAAATATAGTTACTGATGTCACAAAGTCAACTACTTCAAACCTAGCTCTGTCCCCTTGTCTCCTGAATGGAGCAAAACACATCAGGGAAGAACAAATGGATGGATTAGGACTTGCATGGAAACATAAGGAGGTTTTGTGCTCCATTTCCTCACTTTTTTCTTGGAGTGCAGCAGAGAAACAAACATTTTTGAATTGTTTGGGCATTCATTCCATATGATATATTAAGGTCAGCTTTGTCCCACCCCTCCTTCATCCCAGAAACCACCATGGCAGCTCTGGATCACCTCTCCTTGGGCTACCAAATTAGCAAGAGAGAAAATAATGTTATTACCTTGGCCCAACCTAAAGATGTCAGGGGTCTGCACCTCTTGTCACGGGTGGGCTGGCACAGATGGCAGGGTGCACACTGGTACCACGGGGGGAGCTGGGTGCCTTTTCTTTTTCATCCCCCATCCCCCAGGTTGGTGTTGAGCAATTTCCTCCTTCATTGGGTGGCAGGAGGGTGGCTCTGAGGCATGGCTGAGGAGATGAGCTGGGTCCTCCACTATCTGCCAGAAATTGTCTGTGGGCTTCAAGCTGCTTCAAGCTCCACTCCCCGGCCCTGAGGCCCAGAGAATATTCTGGTGTATTTAAGCATCTGCAAGTGAAAGAAGAGCAATAACAGCTTTTATCAGTTTATAAAGCACCCAACCTGAATCCTGACACATCTCCAACATTTGAGAGTGTCAGACTTTCTCCCAAAAAAGACCAGTAGTAACTTTTTCATGGGCATGTGTTACGTAGCCTAAAAATACATGTCACCACCATCTCTCTCTGGAACAGACACTCTGAGCTTCTTTCTTAGAATTGCTCTGCAATAAATACCTGGACTTTGCTTTGGTGAAAGGTCCCTACATTTTCTACCATTACCAGTGGTAGAGTTCACATCAGGTGCAGCTTCCCAGAGCACAGGCAGGGAGGTTTGGCATTATTTTAAAGAAACTCCTCAGGTTTTATCTTCTAATTTCTGCCTTTGTGAAAACTATCAGCTTGCTTTTCTATTCTGGTGGTTTCCCACTCAGTAGCTGAAACACCATTATGAATAAAGCTTTGTATTTTACAAATGTGTGTGGCCCATTTTCAGTCTTAAATGGCAAATAGGTGATGGGAGGGAAACAGTTGCAAGGTGTCTCTGGGCAAAACAGATACGTTCACGATTCACTGCCAAAATGACCAATTTTTGAAAATTATGTCTCACTACACATTACTTAAAGCACATCCAAGCAAAGGCAGGCAACACCCATAGAAGGAGTCATTAGGAATTATTTTGTGGTTTCAGCTTCATTCCTTTAAAAATGACTCACCAGAAAAAAAAAAAAAAAAAAAAAAGCTCAGAAAAGACCTCTGTTTTAATTATTGTCCTGGCCCCAAACATGGCTCTTTTTATCTGCTTGTGCAGAGCTGCCATTTTTTTCCAGGGGGTCCTTGCCTGGTCCCGTGCACAGAGCTGATGATGCTGCTGAGCAAACTGCCCCTCAGCCACTGGTTTGCTCTCTGTCATTTGGTGTCATTTGGTCCCCAAGAGTCACTCATGGCACCAGCACTTTCCATGTGGCTTCTGTGTTTTGTAGCAGCAGAGGGCTTCATAACACTAATCAATTTATTTCCAAAGGGTTTCTCTGAAAATCCATAAAGAGTATCCACTGCAAATGTGCACACTCTGCTTTTTCCACGGCTTCCCAATGAGCCACATTTCCATGGATTTTTTATAGGAATGAAAAAGGGGAAAATCACAGCTCCAAACTGGAACAAAACACAGCCTCATATTTTGCTTTCCTGCTGCTGGAGGTCTCCCAACAGGGTGAAAAAACTTCTTTGGAGACACATAATTAGCAGCCACTTTCAGGAACGTGGTAGATGTGAATTTTTGTCTAATGCTCATGCCTGGGACACTGCTGCCCATGTGAACAGAGCACTGCAGCTTATGTTGTGTGGTTCCAAATGGCTTCATGTCTCCTCTGAGTGGCTAATGGCCCAATGGCCAGCAGCCCCTCTTGGTCCCCAGCAGCATCTGCACTTGTGAATCGTCCACACAAAATTCTGTGGCATGCTGAGAACTGAACATATGGGGACAGCATAAAATGCAGTGCATTAAAATCACAAAATAAATAGTAACGGGGCTACTCTGGCAGTTGTGTTGTTCCTTTTCCCATTTAATTTAAAAACAAAAGCCAAAAGTCCATTATTAACCACAGTTTTTGCATTAATTTTCAGTCTGCCAACCTAGTGTACTCCAGAAAGACAAGGTCTTGCTACAGAAACCAGCTTCACTTGTGTTACTATGTGTGAAGTCTTACGTGTCACTGGAAATTTACATTTTGTGGTTTATGAATATTTCACTGTTGTGAGGTGAATAATTATATTTACCTCTATTTTCCCTGAAAGTAGTGCATTTTCATATTACTTTAATACCACCGATGCCTCACTTATTGCTAATATTAAAAATGGATTTAATTATGACTTGATTAATCCCAAACTAAAACACGGCTGATATCAGAACAGGCCAGGCACAAATCAGGTGTAATTTACATCCTTAATTATTATATTAACAATTTCTTTCTTCTGAAAGCCAGGGATGACACACCCAGTATAACCACCAGCAGGCCAGGAGATGCAGCTCAGACAGGCAGAAGAACCATGGGCAGAAAGGGGACCAACTGAGACTCAGAAAGGAGGAAAACTGGGACTGCTGAGATCCCTCCATCCCTGGGGGGGCTGCAGGCTGGTATCAGGGTCCCCTCCTCCCTTCTGCTGGGAGGGAATGGTCCAAACTGGGACCACGAGGCCACATTTTTCCCAGTCTAATCTCTACTAATGCTTCATCTTTTTTCAGTGGTATCTGGAGATCCTGGATGCATTACTGGGTTAGATAACTAAATAAAGCCTTCCCTTTCCTCTGTGCGCTCATTCTATTATTATTTTTTTTTTAACTCTGTTTTTTGTTTTTTTCTCTATATTGATTCACTTCAAGGGACCAAAAAAAAAAAAAAAAAAAATCTGCATTTTAAACAATCAGCAATTTGGCACCGGCCCTGTCTTTTCTTTGTACCACGAGCAGTGCTGAGACCACTGTCGGTGCCAAGGGAATAATAACTCACAGATAGAAAAAACCCTTCAATAATGGAGGGAAATGGCTGTGCTGGGAGGCCCACCAGCCTGCTGAGTCCCTCAGCACCCAGCGCCGGGCTAGGAGGAGCCTGGGCCCCCAGAACCTTCCGACCGTGGCCTGAGGGAAGCTGTGATGGTGGTGGAGCTGTGGCTGTCACCACCCTGCTCTGGGACTGTGGTCTGTCACAGAACCGTGTCCCATCGTCACCACGGGGACCAGGGCCTCTGGGGCACTGGAGCCTACCTGTGGTTGCCCAGAGCTCCCGGTGCTTGCACTGCTCTCATTCCATCTTTCCCATCTCCCAAGTGTCCAGGGAAAGAAAGGTGTGTGGCAGGGGACATGATGGAACACACGGCCAGAGGCCGTCACCGCGTTGGGTCAGGAATGGCTCCAGGCTCCAAGTTTTGCTGCACTTGGTACTCTGGCTACCAAGAGATTTGCTGAGGACACTCGGAAGCCAATCTGCTAAAAGCTGTAAGAAGTGACTGTGTGCAATGTCCCTCATGCGTTCTCAGAAGTCTCCTGAGACCGGAATCCTCACTGCCCACCTCAGGGATGTCTTGGACTCCCCCTGGCACCTGGAGGAGCCCGGTGCGCCTGCACTGTCTGCGTCACTTGCACCATGGCAGCTCTACTGGATACACGTCCCAGGCAGTGTCACCCCTCACACTGTGTCCCAGGGGCTGTGAACTGCTCTCTTCCTCCAAATGTCATGGCTGGAGAAGAAAAGAGAGCCCTTGTGGCAGTGGGTGCCAACTCCGGGGCCTTCTGCCCGGCAAGGAGGACACACGGCAGCTTTGCAACGCTGCTCTGAAATGGACGCCTGCCGCACAGGTGAAACTATGGCGGCTTGGGGCCGAGGAAGGAGTACAGAGAAGGGAGGAGTACAGAGATGGAAGGAGTACAGAGAAGGGAGGAATGAGTACAGAAAAGGGCCTCTTTGCTCCATATGAAACAAGTGATCATGGGAGGCACCAAATGTGACGCTATGCTCAGTACCCACTCGGAACAGGAGAGGCCTCCAACTCGGCTTCCATGAAGGCCAGAAGCTCTCTGCTGAGCAGGTGAGTGTTCCCTCTGAACCACTACTTTGTGTGAGGAATGGGAGATGCTGGTGGCTTTGGGGCTTCCTGAGGGAGAAATCTTATAGGAATGAGTATATGGGGTGGGTGATTCTGATTCCAGAAACAAACACAGCCTCCAGCTACAAGGAGAGGCCACCTCTTGTCGGCACCAGGTATCCTCACAGGAGAACGTCCATGTTGGCAGGGACACTTCCCTCCAGGTGGCCACCTCAGCACCCCCATTTCTCACTTGGGGGACACTTCCCACCTGTATCTGGTGGTCAGTGGGAAGGCAGCTTCTGGAGGAAGTTCAGCCTGGGACTGAGGAGAATAAAAGTTCTCCCGGGGTGTGTGTGTGGCTGGTCTCCCATGCAGGCAGAGAGCCCAGCACGGTTCCATGGTGCTGCTTTCCCCATGGTGCTCCTCATCCTTGGGCTGCCCCAGGACCAGGACTCCCCTCCAGCAGCATTGCGTGGCTGCTTCTGTACCCTCTGGTTCCAGAAGGCTTAAATTTATGGCACCTTGACTTTTCTATTACTGCTTTTGGCTTTGGACTTTCTTCTCTAGGCCCAGCAGAGGAATGGTTCAGCTCAGTGGGTGTCTCACCACCCCTGGAGGGAAAGCAAAGCCAAGTTCTGCTGCTCCACAGCAGCATCTCCCTGTCCCTTTCTCTGCCTGCAGGCAGCTGAGAGTTGGGGTGGTGCAGCCTGGAGAACCTCGGAGCACCAAGGGGCTCCAGGAAAGCTTAGGGAGAGACTTTGGGCAAGGCAAGGGGTGATGAGATGAGAGGCAAAGAGTGATGGGATAAGAAGAAACGGTTTCAAACTGGAAGAGGGGAGCTTTAGATGAGATACGAGGAAGAAATTCTACGGTGCGGGGGTGCTGAGCCCCTGTGCCAGGACTCCCAGAGAAGCTGCGGCTGCCCCATCCCTGGCAGCGTCTCAGGTCAGGTTGGATGGTGCTGGTGGGAGGCGTCCCTGCCCACGGAGGGGAGGTGGGACTGGATGGTCCTTTCAGCCCACATCACCCCCTCCAATTCCCCCTCCCCTTTCGCTCCCTCCTCCCTTTCACCGCGCAGGGTGCACCCATTACCCTAAACCCCCCAACCCCTCCTTGCGGCGCGCACCCCCCCCATGCTCGGGGGCGGGGGGGTTGGCAGCGTGGGTGCCGGTGGCGGTGCGGGCTGCGAGCCGTCCGGGGGCTCTGGGCCCCTCCATCTTGGTGGCGGCCCCGGCGTGTCCCGCCCGCCTCCCTCCCTCCCTCGTCATTGTCTGCGAGCGGCGGCGGCGGCGGCGGCGCTTATAAGGCGTGGGGCATTGCCCGGATGTGAGCGGCTGGCGATGTGTCTTCCAGGGAAAGATGCTATTATCCGCGTCTCCGCGGGGGAGGCCGTGGTGGTGAGGAGGAGGAGGAGGAGAGCGCTGTAAACTTGGAACAACTTTTGGGGACGGGCGGCTCCGCGCTCGCTCGCTTTTTTTTTTTTTTTTTTTTTTTTTTTTCCTTTTTTTTTTTTTTTTGGTGTGTTTTTTTTTTTTAATTTTTTTTTTTTTCATAAAGGAAGGACAAGAGGGGAAAGTCCCCGAGCCGCCCCGACGCTCGCAGTTTGTCAGTCACCATGTGTTTGTAAAAACAATAGAGGGAAAAGTTGTCGGACCTTTTTTTTTTTTCTTTTTTTTTTTTTTTTTTTTTCCCTTTTTTTTTTTTTTTTGGCTGGCTGGCTGGCGTCTCGGCTGTCTGGGTGGGGGAGCTGGTGGCGGGCGTTTGGTGGTCGGGAACCCCAAATCCCAACAAAGCCAGGTGTAGGGTGCCTGTAAAGCTGTGGAGTACCCCGGAGCAGGACTGACACAATACTTTTTCGTGGTTTTGGAGGGTCACACACGTGTGAGATAATAAAGCACTTTGGCAGAAGATTCCTCTCTTTATTTTTTTTTTTAATTTTTTTTATTTTTATATTTGTTCCTTTTTTCCCCCCTTGGAATATTGTGAACATATTTGTGGCCATTTAAGGTAAAGTTACAATTTGCTATTAGAGTAACTTGTCTGTGGTTTTTTTTTTTTTTTTTATCTTTTTTTCCTCTCTCTTTTTTTTTTTTTTTTTTTAAATTGTCGATCCCGATGTGTTGTTTAAAAGGAGGTGCAAGTTATTTGGATGTGTAAAGCGTGTAAATGGAGCAAGTACACGGCGTGTGTGTGTGTGTGTGTGCACACCTAATTGCTCGCGTGTGTAAATATGCTGTAGATCCGCCGTGTAATTACATGCGTGAAATATACACGGAGGTGCAAACGCTGAGCGCGGGTAACTCGGGGCTTTCTTTCCTGCCGGAAAAAAATGAAGTCGAACTAGTTTTTTGGTGGGTTTTTTTTGTGTGGAGTGCGTGTCGGGCCTGCAATGGCAAAATGTAAAATAAAAAGTATAACATGCGGGGAGGGGGGGGGGGGGACAAAAGGAGGGGGGGAGGGAGGAGGGGGCCGCTGGCATCGTCCCCAGAAACTTGAGCGTAAAGCGAATCAAAGGGGCTGATTTTGCAAAGTTTGCAGCAACGCTCTCTGGAAAGCGAAAACCTCGGGCTGGGAATTGAGATGTAGGAACGGGGTAGTGAGGGGTGGGGGGGTGCGGGGATCACAACCAAACCAAAACAAAGCAGAATAATAATAACGAAAGAAAGAAAGAAAGGGGAGAAAAAAAAAAATAGACTGGATAATACAAGGGGAAAAAATATTGTTCCTCTTGGCAGAGCCTCCGCATCACGTGTATTTGCGGCCTCGTATAAACTCGCTTTGCCATGTGTATGTGAGCGAGCTGGGGAAATTTAAAGTCGAAATCCCTGGAAAAAGTGCAGCGCGGGCGGGAGAGCTGCGGCTCCAGCCAGCAGTGCCGGGTAGGGAGGGAGGGAGAGACGGAGAGAGAGAGGGAGGCGGCCCGGCCCGCTCCGGCCCCGGTGCCGGGAGCCTCGGCTCGGCTGGGCTGAGCTCCGCGCCCCTTCCCTTCCCTTCCGCTCCCTTCCCCTTCCTTTCCCTTTCCTTTCCCTTCCCTCCCTCCCCTCCCCCCGGCCGCTCGGAGGGAACCGATGACTCCGCACAGGCCCGAGCCGCTCCTGGGTTGTTGTTATTAACACCCCCCTCCTCTCCGAGCCGCAAATTAGAAATTGGGGCTAATTGGCAGGGGCTGCTCCCTGCTTCCCTCCCGGCCCCTCCATCCCCGCCCCGCGTCCCTCCGCACCGGCGCCTCCGGAGCCTCCCGCGACTTCGCATCTCTTTTTTTTTTTTTTTTTTTTATTCCCCCCCTTTTTTTTTGCCTTGTTGTGTGTTGTTTTTTTATTTCACCCCCCCCGTTGCTTTTCTCGCTGTTTGCCGTTTCTGCCTCTCAACGCTACTTTGCGTGGAAGAAGGAGAAGGGAAAAAGTTGGGAGCGGATGGCTGTAGTTTCTTCTCTGGGATCCTCATTCATTCCTCGCTGAACCTCCTGTTGCATAAATGATGCTCCGGCAGCGAGGCTTTTTCTTTTTTTTTCTCCTCCGGATTTGGGCTTAGAGTGGATGTTACCGGGTTTAGATCGCCTCTTTGGAAATACAATATCGCTTTTTAAATTTTTTTCTTTTTTTTTTTTTTTTTTAAATTATTTTTGCCTTTTTGTTGTTTGTTGTTGTTTTTGCTGCCCCTCCATCTTTTTTCCCTCCCTTCTTCTCAACTACCCACCCCTCGCCTCCCACCCCCCCTGAAAAAATCCGACTGTGTTTCCTGCAAGGCTCGGGACTGGGTTTCTGATTGCGGTTATTTCCATGTTTCTAGGTTTGTGTGATTTTGCTAAAATGCATCACCAACAGCGAATGGCTGCCTTAGGGACGGACAAAGAACTGAGTGATTTACTGGATTTCAGTGCGGTAAGAAACAACGGTGGAAATTAACAACAGCTGTAAAAAATATCTTCTAGCTGATCTGTTAAACTAAAAAAAACAAAAACAAAAAGGACCAACCAAAACCTAAACCAACAAAACCAAAACAAAACTGTGATCTGAGTACATTGGGCAATTTTTAATCAGCAGCTAGAACCGTGGTAAATATCTTTTTGCTTAAAAAAAAAAAAAAAAAAAGCAAAAATCAGAGTCCTTTTATTATTTCTTATTGTATGTGATGGGAGATGCAATCGTGTTCTCAGCTTATTTTAATGTCTTGGATGGCTAAAATAATTGCTAAAAAAAGAGACGCCCCTCAAACATTTCTCATCATTAGTTAATAAAAATATCTAGCACTTTTATTGTGCTTTATATTTTATAGCATTGTTGGCACATGAACTAATTAATTGCTAATTAGTTGCTTATATTCTATTTTCAGTTCTTCCCTTGTTTCATTTTTTGGCACATGGAAAGTGCAAAGAAATCCATGACTGTCTCAGTTTAAAGTTTTCACTGAAATCTCAGATGGCTTCTGCTGTCATTAAAACTGCTCCAATCTTTTCCGAAGCCCCCCCCCAGCTGGACGGTGCTTTTTTTTTTTTTTTTTTTTTTTCCTTGCCTTTTTTTTTTTCTTTTTTTTTTTTGTTTCTTAAAAGAAAAAAAAAAAAGGGAGGGAGGGGGAAAATAAGAAAAAGAAGTACTTTTTGTGTCTTTGGGCTGGTTTGGAAGGCCAAACATTAATCCGGACGTGTGCACTTGTCTAGTTTTGTCAGGCTCCCCCTCCCCCCCTCCCAGCCCCTTCCTTCCTCTCCCCATCCCCTCCCTTCCCCCCCAAGATGTCAGGACTCTCTCTCTAGCCCCTTATTTATTTATTTCAGGGGAGCAGGGGTTTGCTGGGAGATGCATGGATGTTCCTAAAGCCCAGCAGCCCCCCGCCCAGCCCCTCTCTGTCCCCCCCGTGGAAATGAGGCTGCTTCAGGCTGCTGCTGCTGCTCCAGCCTCTGCTTGGGAGGGATGGCTTGGGGAAGTCGGGCCAGGAAACGTAGCCTGAGGCAGCTTTGCAGCCCCCTCTTTGCTTGTTGCACTTTTTTCCATTTGTTCCTTGGCTTTTTGCAGGCTCTGACTCAGGGAAGGTGCGTATTATCCACCAGACACGTCGGAGAAGAGAGAAACCAATTAGGGTCGAAATAAATGCTAGGGAGAGAGAGAGAGAGAGAGAGGGAGCGAGAGAGAGGGGGAGAGGGAGAGAGCCTTGCTTCAAATTGCTCTGTGGTAGAGACGAAATGAGAATTTAGGGCAGGTGGCACTTTGCATTATTATTATTTGGGTTCACAGATGACAGGCAAACTCTAAAGCGGGATGGAAATGGACGTTGCTACATTTATGGCCAAGGTTTCGACAACAACTGCAAAAAAAACCCAAACAAACAACTTTTTTTTTTCCGCTTTTGTCAGCCCGAATGTTGGAGAGGGGAGTGAGCCCCAGCCTGGAGAATGCTGCTGGGGACTGGGGTGGCTCCAACTCTTGGGGAAGAGAATGGTGTTTGGGGAGCTGGGGAGCCTGCTCAGCCCGGGCTGGTGGTGGTGAGGGGCTGGGGGGGCTGGAAGGAATATTGACTCCTTTGCAGGTCTGGGGGGGATGATGTTTTGTGGGAGACAAACTATTGATGTCATTCCCAGCGAATGTGGAAGCAACTTTTGACTAACAGTGGACTCGGGTATCTCTTGTTTTCCAGTAGTAATGCCTCTTTGTTTGTGTGTTGTTTTTTTTTTTTAGATGTTTTCACCTCCTGTGAGCAGTGGGAAAAATGGACCAACTTCCTTGGCAAGTGGACATTTTACTGGCTCAAGTATGTAAATTTTTCTGTTTTGTACGTAGTTGAAATATTGTTAGTTATTTATCAATAGGCATTACCTTTGTCGTGGTTGTTTTAATCTCTTCTGGGGAGCAGATTCATTCAGATTTTAGTGGAATTATTCCTAAGTGCTGGCTGCTATTATTATTATTATTATTATTATTATTATTATTATTATTTCCCCAAGACTGGGACATTTTCACAGTATTTTCATACGTTTACGGTTTAAAAAAAATTAAAAATCCTAAATTACTTCTCTGTAGCTTTGTTGAAGGCTGAGGCAGTTTACATTTTTTTTTCTTTTTGAAATCGAGCGCTGGAGATTTTTATTTACAATTTCAGATGCTGTCTCGTGTGTGTGGCAGAAAAGATAATCAAAACATCTTGTGTGAGAATTAGTTTTGTGAATAAGAACTGGAGGCTGCTTAAATTAAATAAATAAATGAGTCTGAACACCAGCCTCTTCCGGGAAGAGAACTCCTTAGTCTTGGAGGTGACTCTTTGCTGGGGGAATTTTTTTTTTTTTTTTTGGTGAATTCAGATCTTTCCTTTCCTGCTGGGAAACGGGGCATTTTCTCTCTAAATATTTGACTGGTTCTGGAGGGTCCCAGCAATTCAGCTGGAGGATTGGTTGGTTTGTTTGGCTGCAGGAGCAGTGTATGGGCAACTTTTGCATTCCATAAAACCAGGAGTCCTGTGCGATGACAAAAGAAATATCGGAGCTCTTTGCTGCAGAACACGTGTGTGCAATCAGTGTCTGGCAACCCCACTTTTATGTAGAGGTTTTTATATGCCTGACAAATTAGGAGTAGAACTAAGCAGAGATACTCAGGCGTTTGAAATTCCCTTACTCTTCTATGAAGTTGGTTTAGGAGGGTTCCCTGCCTTGAGGATGTGGTGTTTTGGACAGGACACAAACCCAGCTCGGGGCAGAGAGTCGGGGGGTTTGAAAAGCAGAGGTAATCACACATACCAGCACACTCTACGTAGTGTTGTGAGGCACAGAGCACTGCTCTGGATCAGATGGTAAATTTGGACAAGTCCTCGCTGCAAACTGCCAGTGGATATCTGGATATAAACACGTCATTGCCTATAGTTTCGTGCCTGGGCTTTGCAGTTTGTCCTCAGTTAAAGGAACCTCTTCTGGGCATTCGGCTTTGTTAGGTGCACTAGGACACCAAGGAACTTTTTCCTTCCAAAGAAGGACTTCCTAATTTGAAGGTAGCCTGTAATAGACATTTTTAGACACCTACGATTATTGAGCACTCATTTTGTGAATTATACCCTATGCAGACTTGGAAAAGAATAATGTTTTTTGCTTTATCCTCACAAAATCGATTGCATGGTGCGTAGAGTGACTTGGAGAATTTTGCTCTTAGGTCTTAATAACTTTCCAAACATAATTTGCCTTGTGTCTCGCAAGCTAAAGATTTTAATCCCATTTTTTTGTGATTTTTTTTTTTTTTTTTTTTTTTTTCGGAATTCCATAATTTTAATAACTGCTTTGACTGAATACAGAACATCCACTGTATTTGTTTTCACTAGAGAGAAGGGAAGAGTGTTTTGGCCAGACAAATCAATTTGTCATGCTTATACACCAGTCAGTGCTGCAACTAACACTTGCTCTAGCAGCAATTGACTGGATAGTTATGTACAGTAAGTGCATCGTAAGCCTCATCTGTGGAGGCTTTTTGATCAGAAATTCCACAGGGCAGCACATCTGAACACTGAGGGAAATAGAGAGGCTGCATTGCATTTTTTTTTTTGTTTTTTTTTTGTTTTTTTTTTTAATTGTCTCTCCATCCAAAATGCCTCTGACACATCATTTTGGAGATACAGATAATGTAACGAGCTGAAGTCAGCGAGTAGTGTCGTGAGAGAGAGCCTGTTTAAAACAGCCCCTGAGCTCTCCCACACCACTGTGGAAGTGCTGGAGTCCCCCAGCTTGCTGGTGGGTGAGGGACAAAGCACCCTTCCTGATAAAGGCCACGTCCTGTGTGTTGGGAGCTTGGTTGCTGGGTGGCAGGCGGCGAGAGGAGGGGAAACGCTGCTGAATTTCCTGCCTTACACCCCTGGTGCTTGGTTGGTTGAGTTTTGTAGCCAGGGACCAGTGCTTTCAAACAAGCTGAAAGCAGAACCCAGGTCCTGGTGTCGGTGTGGCCTGGAGCCTGAGCTGTGTGGCTATTGTTTGCCAGGCTCTTGCTGGCCAGCTCTCCCCGTGCCAGAGCCTTCCTCCTGCCCGCTGCTCGGCGGGATGAGCCGGGGCTTGAGACATCCACATGGGATAGGGTAGCACCCAGACAGCTGCTGCAGGTAGATGTTTTCTGCAGCATTACAGACAGCTCCATCACTACCAGATGAATGCAGTTTATTATTCTGATTGTGCAGATTGATAATAGGGAATTTTAGCCATCCCGCTGCAGCCTGCTCTTCCTCCTTCCTTCCTGCCCCTCTGAAGCCTGAGCTGAGCCTCTCTTAATGATCCTCTTTTAAAAATGGTATTTACTGGGGTGAGGAACCACAGATGTCCTTCCTCTGTATTTACCCGAAAGTTCTCTTATAGGGGGGGAGATAAAAAAAAAAAGACCCCAAAGAAAAGTAATCCCAAGCAGTGAAGTGAAACTAACTGTACTGCAGGAAGCGTGGTAATAGTTCATGCTTAAAGTCACCTTAATAGCTTTTTACTCATCTAATATATGATGCTCTGTTGTGATTTGTAACGTGTGAATGAAAATAAAGCAAAGCCACATTTCCTTTTAATCTTTAAATTCCCAAACATGGCTTCTTACCATGGCAAGAAATGGTGAGGGCTGCAAGGGAGAAAGGAATGTAACCTGAGCCACAGCCGTGACATTCCCATGGAGCATTTTTCACATGAAAGGCTTTTGTCAACCCAGTAAAGGACCAGGAGTTTTTGTTTGATGTTTGCAGGTGTTCAGCAGAGAGCACTAAAACAATTCAGCCATGCTGGTTTGGAGGCTCTGACCTTAACAGGGGGAATTGCTGAAGACTGAAATTATTTTTAAGAAAACTCCCCTGCAGTTACCTCGAATTTATATTGTATTTGTAAAGTGATTTAATACCTGTTACTTCAATTGAATAATACCCATCCATTAGAATTAAGGGAGGTTTTTCTTTTCTTCTTTTTATTTTTCCTGGGTTTTTTTCCCCTTTTCTTAGCATAGTTGCCAGAATAAAATCAGTTTTCCTGGATTTTCTAAAATTTTCCAAATAGTTTTCCTTAGCTTCAGCAGTAAAATCATTTCTCACAATAAGGGGAGGATGGTGATGGCTGGGGCTTGATTCTGGGAATGGGTTTTGAAACAGCTTTTCCCCAGTTGTGGTGCTAAAGAATTTGCTAGGTCTGTCACATTGGGCATATTTCAGTTTCTGAACTGGTAATCAAAGCCCACATCTTCCTGATTATGTTCAATTTCTGCTTCTTCTATTTTAAGTATTTAATTTTACCTAAGTTTTCAAGCATGTGTTGTGGATTGCCCACCATGTATATGTTTGAATGTTGTGTGGGTGTAAGGAGCAGCAGCACAACTGAATTCTTTCTGCTGGCCACTCGTGTTGCACAGAAAAAATCAAATCTAAATTCCCTTCTAGCACAGCCATCAGTGAATGAAGCTCAGTCAGTTTAAAGGATTTAAAGACTCGCTTTTAATTTTGCCATTAGTTTGATTAGGGCTTGTCCTAAATTAGAATAACAGTGATTACAAATTAATACATCTTTAGAGAATCACAAATTCAGCTTGGGTTTGGAATTTATTTTTTTTTTGGCTGTGTCTGTGAGTAAATTATAACCAAATACAGGGGTTATTTTTTTTTAAGTGCAGTTAATTTTTTTTTTTTTTTTTGGAGTGTGGCCTTGTGGGGAAGGTGCAGAATTTTGCTGCTATTGGTGACTGGTCAGAAGAACTGAAGTTAAATACAATCTCTGTGTTGTAAAGGTTTTGGTAGCTGCTCAGGTTAGGTGCATCTCCAGGTGTGTAGTGTCAGTAGGAATAATGTCTGTGTGTGCTAGGGAGGAATACACCCTTTAGCAGGCAGGATTTGGGAAGAATGCTCTTTATTTGGGGGGTTATAATGCAGAAGTGACATTCAAAAGGAAAAAAAAAAAAATAATGCATGAGAAATTTTAACCAGTAAGGAATGCAAGGAGGTGCAGCAGGTACACAGCTGCTGCAGCCCCATCACAACTCCACATCTGGGATGGTGGAGGTCAGAAAGCCCAGAAGACCCTGCTGGGGTGTGGGTGTTGGCTGTGTCTGTGTGTTGTACCCCTTTCCCTCTGTCTGGGGGTGTCCCCAGCACCCTGGTGAGGCTGCCCTGGGCACCACCAAACCCCGAGCCCTCTGTCCCCTCCGTCCCCTGCCCTGTGGCTCTGCTGGGAAGGAAACACTCCTCCTCCTCCTCCTCTCCTGCCTGTTGAAACACACTTGAGGCTGTAGCTCCGTAGCTACACAAAGGCAACTGCTTCCATATTTTTCATCCCCCCCGTTTCGTAATTATGATTAAGGGGAAGAAGAATGCTCGTTACCTCCCATCCTCCCAGCTATGTTTACTGGAGAAACCTTCCAGCCTCCTCCCCCCCCCCGAGCCCCAGGAAAGAGGGAGCTGTGGGGGCAGAGGAAGACCCACGCTCTGGTATTTGAGTTGGCCTGAGCCATGCACTGCAGGCTTGGAGGAGCTAAATATTTAGTTCCAGAGAGGAGAGGTGGCTTCTGAGCTGGGATCTTCTTGGCAGGGGCAAAGGGAGTGTGTCCTGCAGGGGATGTTCCAGAGACACAGCCACCTACACTCATTCACCTAGCTTTAAATCTGGAAGCTGAGGTCCTAGCTTGGTAATTTAAGGAAAAAAAAAAAAAAATAAAAAGAAAGAAAAGATGCAAATCCCTTCGATTTCGGGTGTTGGGAGAAAATGAGCTTTATTCATTGGCAGAGGGTCTAAGCAAACACTCTGCAAAAAGATTGCACTGGATCCCAGTGAATCGTGTCTGAAACACTTCCCGGGTGCCTGTTGGGTACTGGAGCTTCTTTTCAGAATACTTTTTGCCCTGCTCCTGGCGTGTCTACCTTGTCGAGCTTCCTGGATGTATTTAATAATTCAGAAACGTACATGTTAGCTGTCTGAGAGACTGAAATGCTTGGGGGCCAGATCCAGCCAAATGTCACTTGGAGGAGACGTTTGTGCCTGCCACTGCCAAATTTAGCAGTAGCAGAAATCATCTTTGAGATTATTCAGGGGATAAAATGTATCTGTGAACAAAGTGTATGTGTTAAACCGGTGAACTTCAGTCTGACTTGGAATTAAGTAGGAGTACAAAGCTTGTCTAACGTGTTCAGTAAGGGATGCAGGGGAAAAAAAAAGGCATTTGGGAGCTTGTGAGGTACAATTTGGCTTCTTCCCATTTGATTTTGTACTCGTGCCACTCCCAAATTCAGGCTGATTTTTGTCATAGGCAAACGCAGCTCCCATTGACTGAATTCCCAAGAAACATAAAATAGGCACAAAGACTTGTCAGGCTCTGCATCTCCTGAGCACCAGCTCACACCGATTTTCATCTTTCACCTCATTTTTTGGCCACCGTGCAAAGCGCTTTAATTTTTTATTTTTAATTATTTTTTCCCCCTCATCATTTAAACCGGTACTGAATTTTGGAGTTGTTTTGCAATTTTAGTTCCCTACCTAGTAAGTCTGGGGATTTAAGCACACACTTTGGGATCCCAGGAATGCTGTGAATGAACTGCTTGGCATTTTTTGACAAGATCAGCAAATATCTTTCCCATACTATTGTAACGAGGAAATCACTTAAATAACAGATGAACAGCTAAGTCACATAAACATATATAATAGAACTATGTAATGAAAGTTTATGCTGTTAATTGCTTGAATCTCTCTTTAATGCACAGAATCATGGAGCACTAAAAGCTGTCATATAAACAGTTTTGTTTTGAGTTTGAAATGATTCTTTTTGGTTTTGGTTTTTGGTTTTTTTTTTTTTTTCATCTGTTACGATAAACAAAGTCGTTTTGTAAGCTTTGCAGATCAAACATTTACTCCTAATGGTAAACTACATTTTGTGTCTGGAAATCTGTGTCTTTGCAAGAGCCAGAAAAGGGGCAGAGCCCCGGTGGCCCCGAGCGTGTGGTTTCCAGTGGTTGATCTCATGATGTTACTTAGCTCAGTTCCCACAAGCCAAGGTAACAGATCTGCGATTGTTTCATAAGGAACAGGGTATGTGTTTGTAATGGTCTGAAGGTGTTTGTAATGGTCTGAAGGTGTTTGTAATGGTCTGAAGGTCTTTTACCAACATTTTCCCAGACAAGTGATAGCAGGGTGGTGGACATAATCAAAAGAGGACTAAAAAGGGTTAGAAATCACATTTCAAGAAGTAGAAATGAGTGAAATTTTTGGTTTTTTTCTTTTTAATGTCCTGAATGGGAGGCAGCCTATTGTTCTGGAACTCCAGCCTTCCCAAATTCTGGTTCCTCCATCTCCGGGGGCTCCGGGGAGCTGGCGGAGGAGAGCGGTTCCGGCGGGTGCTTGGGCTCGGTGCTGTGAGCCCGTTTCTGGCTGGTTCCTTCCTGCAGGATGTTGAGGTGTGTCCAGGCAGGGCTGCTGAGGGCTGGGTGAGGTGATTCCCAACCTGCCCAGGTTCTCTTTGCTCAGCCCAAGTTGTTGCTGCGTTCAGCTGGGGCGGGTGGCAGAGGGAGAGGGCGGCTGGCGGAGCCAGGAATGGTTTTTGTGTCCTGCTGGAGATGTAGCCATAGGAAATGAATATACATGTAAGAGTCTGTGCCATCTGCCAGTGCCTGTGGATAGGCTCTAGAGCTCCTCTTGCACCTCGGAAGACAGGAGGGATGACAACAGTTAAAAAGAGTCCCTTGAATAATTTCATTTGGTGGGGTTCATCCTGTGCTATTAACTGCTAAGTTGAAATCTGCCTCTTGCCGCTTCAGAGGTTTTTAAACCCGTGACTTTGGGGCACAAATCCGTGGTCTTGCAGCACTAACCTGCTACATTTTCTCCTTTAACCTGTTAGCAGTGAAAGCTTTCTGCTTTAACCTGTTAGCAGTGAAAGCTTTCTGCTTTAACCTGTTAGCAGTGAAAGCTTTCTGCCTGCTGCTTCCTGGCCGAGCGGGGGGCTGGCGACCTCCGAATCCTTAGCTAATTTTCCTCGTGTTTTCCAAGGCCGTTGTGTAATTTCTTTCCTTAGCAAACTTAGAGAAGCAAGCAAAGTGTTGGGAAAGGTTGGCGTATTTACTCCTCCTGCCAAGGTAAACACGAGTGCAGTCGATCTGCATAGCAAACACCCAGGTGTATTGAAAAATGGGCTTAGCCGGGTGGATTTCTCAGCCGTGAGAAAGTATTTCAGGTGAAGGCAGAGGAACAGCATTGTTCTTGTGAGAGCTATTGTGACAGTCGCCGGTGAACGGCGTCTTTCAAGCCTCCTGTTGGTAGTAATGACAGCAGGGAGCTGCAATCCATTGTTGTCTGGGCTGGGTATTGATCTATTTTGGAAACACCGCCTCACACGCGCTGCCGTATTTGCCGAGCGCTCTTGTGGAATTTGTCTAATCCCCCCAGACTTGAGTTGTTGAATATAACGAGTTTCTTTTCACCTGGTGAAAGAAAAGGCTTCGGAGGTTCAGCTGATGGAGCTGGCGCTCGGCGGTGCCTTCTGCTCTGCTGGCTCGGCGGGGCACCGGGAGAGATGCTGCTCAGGCCTCTCCTGGCTGAACACTGCCTGGATGTTCAGCTGGCTGCTGTGCCACGGCCACCCTTGGCACCCTGCTCCATCACTTGTGTGTGTGTGAGTGTGTGTGTGTGTGGCACCCTGCTCCATCACTTGTGTGTGTGTGTGTGTGTGTGTGGTACCCTGTTCTGTCGTGTGTGTTTGTGGTACCCTGTTCCATCATGTGTGTGTGGTACCCTGCTCCATCAGGGGTGTGTGTGTGTGTGTGTGTGTGTGTGCGTGTGTGTGTGGCACCCTGCTCCATCACTTGTGTGTGTGTGTGTGTGTGTGTGTGTGTGTGTGTGTGTGTGTGTGGTACCCTGTTCTGTCGTGTGTGTTTGTGGTACCCTGTTCCATCATGTGTGTGTGGTACCCTGCTCCATCAGGGGTGTGTGTGTGTGTGTGTGTGTGTGTACCCTGCTCCATCAGGTGTGTGTGTGTGTGTGTGTGTGTGTGTGATACCCTGCTCCATCAGGTGTGTGTGTGTGTGTGTGTGTACCCTGCTCCATCAGGTGTGTGCCCGGTGAGCCCCAGCAGCTGATCTCCTCCAGCCCGATGCCCCCGTGGTCCTTGCCTGGACAGTGCTTCACTCCTAAGAATGCAGAACCAGGGGGGCTTCCCAGAGGAGGTTTTTGCCTTTGGGTTGGTGCTGTTACAGCAGATCCTGTCAGGCCCACGGGCTCTTTCTCTGGCTTCTCAAGGCAAAGCACAAAATGTATTGGTGATTCCAGTCGTTACGCAGCAATCAGCAGCTCTGCCATTTTCATTTGAGGGGTCCAAAATGGGGAAACAAAATAATTTGAAATAATTGAATTAATTTTTAGGCGTGCATGTAAGCCCTAAGAAAATGGGAATTTGATTCTTTTTGTTCTGCAGCATCAAAAATTAGACTCTCTCCTGGTGCTGTTTTTCTTCCCTAAAAGCTTGTCTTGTTCCTCAAGATTTGGGATTGTCAGGCTAACAGGGCACGATGCACTTTTCCCTCTGACTGTACATTTAAATACGATCAGCCCACTTGATAAATAACTGCTACAAAGGTTTTGTTATATTAAAAACAGCTAAGTATGACTCCTGATGGAATATCAAGAGCCTAATTGAATCTCAGGGGTTCTGGTCCTGGTCATAAAGCATCTGAGTTGTTTTGTGCTTCGTGACGTCAGCCCAAAGCTTGATTGAATTACGTCCTGGGGTTGTGGGAGCACCTGCCAGGGCCACTGGACTGGAGGCTCTGTCAGCATTTCCATCACCAACCTTCCTGACGAGTTTGGAACTCGCCAGAACTGGGCTGGAGGTTGGCACAGACACTGGGAGCCCCCGGGGGAGTTGTTCTGTGAGTCCAATCAACCCAAATCAATCCCTCAGGACCCTTGCGTGGGGTTCTGAGGCTGCTCCTGGGGCACAGCTCCCAGTTGGAAAACCAGAGGAGAGGCTGGAAGTGCTGGAAGTGCACACACCAGAGGTTCTCCAGAGGTTTGGGTGGGCAGGGCTGGGGCTGTCTCTGTGGCTTTTGGGGTGACCTGTCCTGGGATAAGGGGATGTGGGGGTGTCCTGCAGGCTCCATGGCACATCCTTCCTCCTTTGTGAAGGGATTTGTGTTAAAGGAAGAAGGGATAGCAGTGAAGGTGGCTTGCACAGCTAAAGTACAGCAGTAACTGTTAATTTTACCTCTTTAAAGATCTGCATTCTTAATTAGAGACTGATACTGAAATGCAGAGTAAATCTTCAGAGCTGTGCTGCCCAAGGTGCATTGTGTTGGGAATAAATGCTCCTTATCCTCAGATGACTCCTGTCCATTAGGCCCTGGAACTGCTTAAATGCTGCAGATAGTGAGAGAAGGGCAGGGATGAGGCTGCTGCCTTCGTGATAAGGCAGATCCTCCACCAGACCTCTTAAAAGGAAAACCAGTGGCCTGAAAGCTTGATTAAGTTCTGCAGCCAGGAGACCATCCTAGAGTCCTGGGGTACTTTTTCTGAAGCATCTGAAGGTTTGCAGCAAAGGGTTGAGGGAGAAAGGGAAGCAACGACTTGGAAAATACTTTTTTCCTGATTTTACTGCCACAAATCATGCCCTGTGAGTCCTGATGGGACTGTCAGGTACCTTTCCTTTTGCTGCAGAGTTTCTGCTCAGACCTTACAAACTGAGCTTGCCATGCTGGGACTCACAACCATCAGCTACTCCTTGCTGTCTCTTGCCAGAGCATTTGGGTTTGGTTTGCCTCAAGCTCGTATTGTTTGGGCCCACTTGGGTTCTTTGTGCTAATCTGGGCTCTCCTAAGTCAACTTCGTTTAAGAGTATTTGGTCCTTCAGAGTCATGCAGGAAAAATGATGTGTTAAAACCTGATGGAAGAGGAGATAATACTTCATTCTGCAGGGACAGAATTGTTAGCAAATGCATTGCTTAACTTTTGTTTTCTGTGTCTAATCACTTTGTTGATTTTATACTCTTTGGAAAGATTTACTTACTTAGGAAATACTGTGTCTTGTATAAACAGAGGAAAATTCATGTTCCTAAAATTAGATATTTTGTAAACATCACACAGCAGAGCATTTAATTTATGAACTAGCTTATTAACTAATGGACATTGTCTCTTTGCCCTCTCCTAATTTGCTCATTTATATTCCTCTTTGGTTTCTATTCATTTTTTCCCCCTATCTTTTATCTTTTTTTTTTTTTTCCTTTCTTTTTTCCTTTAATCTGTTTTTTAAAACTGAAGTGGTTAACTCACAGGAGTGGCAGCAGAGGGGTGAGAGTGCTCCAGGTTCACGTCAAGGTTCAATTAAAGCACTTTGGTCAGTCTGACAATACTGATGCTTCTTCACATCTCCCTGCCTGTCCCTGAAGTGCTCAGCAGATCCTGAAAAAGTGGTGATGTCCAGTTAGGAAGTTCTCCTGGCAAAGGGACAGAACCTGGGGATGGGGATGGCTTTCAGCAGCTCCTGGATGGCTCCTGTTGGGTGTGTGGCTCGGGAGATGCTCCCTTCCCAGGGATGTGCTCCTTCCTCTGCTGGGGGAAAAAGCCTTACCAGTGAAATTATGGGCAGTAAATTGTCATTATTTTCTTTTTCACCACAAACCTAATTTAGTTGGAGTGCAAGAATGTAGTAATATTCAAACATTATATATAACAACCCAAGCTTTACTTCTGGGTCCTCTGAGAATTCAGCCACCCCAGGGTATTTCAGTATTATAGGATCAGCAGTGTGGGCACTCCTTACCTTTTTGTAGGTCCCAGCTTGTCCAGGTGTTTTGTTATCTCTCTTTTTTATTCTTTCCTTGTACTGATGCTCTGTAGGACAGGAAAAATACTGCAGTTCATGAAACCTTCATTATCTGAGCACATATGGGCAAGATTTAGTCCTTTCTACAGTGCAGATCCAGGTTAGGGAGCTCTGCTGTTGCAGAGTGTGGTGTGGGGCAGTGCAGAAACATCTTGCAACAATAGGGATTCTCCTACATCCAGCAAAACCCCACCTCTGGAGCATAGGGCCATCTGCATCTGACCTGTGTGGTAACTCAAACCTTGCATTCAAAGTTGCTCCCTTTCATTCCAGTCTTTCCTTCTAAGGATGCAGCAGAAATTTAAAATTTTAAAATTTTAACTTAAATTTTTTTAAAATTTAATTTAAAATTTAAATTTTAAAATTTAAAAATTTATTTTAAATTTCAAAATGAAGGGAGACAGATAGAGGAAGGAGCTGAAAATGCTGTAATCCAAAACTTAAACAGACAACAGATAAGGTGATTGGATTTTTTTTTTTTTTTTTTTTTGCATTTTTGTGCACACTTACGGAATGCCACTGCCTGTGGATGCCCAAGTGTCTCGTGGCTGTGGAACCCAAGATTCCGTGATAAAAGCATGGTATTTTAATGTTCAAAAAAAAAATGTTTTTTCACGTATTTTTATATGTAAAATAAAAATCTTCTGTGTCTGTTGTTGGGCCAAATTGTGGTAGGTTTGTAAACAGGGCAGTGCCTAATGCCACGCCTAATGGAGAATGGGTATTTTCTTAATCCGAAATAGAAAGGGCTTAAATAGAAAGTGCAGGATTATAAAAGAAGCAGCTTTATTCTTTTTTAATATAAAGTTCTTTCCCTTTATTCAGCTCAGTCCTATCCCCACTGCTGGAAAAAACCAAGTTCTGGTGGCCTCTGCATGGCAGGCTGAAGCCCCTGGCAGTGGGCTCACAAGCACTGTGCCTTTCTGGAGTTGCTTTGCTGCTTTGGTAATATTTGTACAATCATATTTTACTGCTTAAGCCTCTTCCTTGTCCCTTGCTGTCTGGAAGACCTCGTTCAATGGGAAATTAGAGCAAATATGGATAATCTGGGGAAGATTTTCAAATTTGCCCTTTGTATTTATCAGAAATCAATTCGAAAGCAAAACAAAACAAAACACCCGAACAATGCTGGGTAAAAATAGGAGCAAGCTTAAAAAAAAAAAAGGACAGACTAAAAAAAAAAAATAAAAAATCTGTTTGAGAGGTAGGAGGTAGGACTGTTCCTGGGCTGGGGGTTGTGCTGATGGGAGGAATCCCGAAGGCGAGGCAGGGGAGGACGGGGCTGGTGCCGCTGCTGCCGTCACAGATGGCACCCATCTTGCCTCCTGTGCCTTCTTCCCTCACAGGCTGGCATCTTCATCTAACGTAAGCATCTATGTGCTGCTGATGGCACTGGAGGGGTAGGGGTCTGTGCAGAGCAGGGAGGCTTAGCCCTTTCTCAGATAAGGGCTTGAGATAAGATGGCTCTCCCAGGGTCTCTGCATTCCCGTTGTACAGGCAGCTTGGTGACTTGATGCCTGCTTTTTAGATGGCTCTGGTTAAATGAGATGAATCCTGCCTTAAAGGTCCCTTGGATCTACCTAAATCCTTCTTTCTCTTTTTTAATTTTTTTTTTTTTTTTTTAATTTTAGTTTTCTTTAGAACACAACCCCCTGTGTTCTTCCATCCCTGAAGAATCAAGAGCCCCCATCGTATAGACTGGAAAAGCGGTCTCTGGCTGCAGCATTTTATGTTATTATTTATGGATTGATTACACTTATTAAAGGCTGCCACTGTGTTTGGTGGTGTGCTTTTTAGAGGGTTAATTGGTTCCAGTTGCAGAGTTAATTGATTTCAGTTGGCTCCCAAGGAGGAGATGTGAAATGGAGTCTCTTCGGAGGGTGACACTTCCCGGGAGAGGGAAACACCTCCTCCTCCCTTCCTGCAAGGAACAATTCTCCTTTGGACCTGAAGAGAGGAAATTTTCTTTGCGTTGCCATTTCATCTCATTCTTACCAGTGCATCCTCTAAAATGCCTCCTTCCAAGTGGCAGGGTGGCTCTGCAGTCATGGATGAACATCTCCATTATTAGCATCTTTTGATTTTATTCCAACTCGGTGACTAATGGCAACAGATTCCAAATAGTTATTCTGAGACTTTTGACTCAGTCCAAATTTTGCCTTAAAATGGGTTTGCTTGCATACAAGAGCTATTTTGCTCTCCTGCATTCATTGTGCCATTTTCAAATGATTTTCAACTTGAAAAGGGTTTGGTCTTTTGTAATTTAATCCGAGTTTCCTGAGAGAACATCAAGGAAGAACATCTCGTTTACTGATGGGTGAAACTGGAAATGTTCTTCTAGAGAATGATCAAAAATTCCGGCTGCTTTCTGTCTTAATTCTCCATTTCTGAACTGTGCTCAGTTTTTCTGGTGGGGATTCACACTTGTGTCTGGCTCACTCAGGAATCCTGCAAATATCGCACTTCTTTTCCTCATTAGAGGCAGCTAATTAATAAATATGAGAAAGTTAACTGATGGGGAAAATGTTATCTGAGCAGTGTGACTTTCTAACCTTGACTTTCTTTGGAGTAATCAAAAATAATAGGTAGCAGGCGGAAGGAAGTGGTGGTGGTTTTATATAATCTGTCAGATCCACAACTGGAATAAATCAGCAGAACTCTGCAGACACCCACCATGTTGGGCTGCTTTGTGCTATCTGAGAATCTTCTGCTGGGAAATGAGCAGGATAAAATCCAAAATACCTTGATTTTAGCGAGGGCAGGGAAGGGAATCTTCGGGAAGAGGACTATGGATCTCCGGCTCCATAGGTACTTGGGAAGGTGCTGCTTCCCACCCTTCCTTTTCAGCTTTCATTGTGAAATGGAAGTACACATTTCCTGGTTGCTTATTTGGCTGAAGCCTCCTTCAAGCACACATTCAATAATTTGTCTTATTCATCTCCTCATCATGCTCATGGTGATGTTACGTTCGCCTACAGCGAGGACGCAGTGCTAGAGGAAGAATGAATATGGATGAATCGATGAATACAAGTGCTGTAAGTGATTTTTAGAGCTTCTCATATTCAGTTTGACAGTCTCGGATGGAAGGCTGGCAAGATCAGGCCCATGTTTTCAATCAGCAAGTGCACTTTATGTGCACTTTCCTCCCGAGTTGGAACCCGCTCTCTGGGCTATTGAAAGCCACGGGAGTTTTCCTGCTGCCTTCCCTGGGAGGAGGATTGGGCTCTCTGGCTCCCTGCTTTCTGCAGGTTTATACATTTCATTGCCCTACATCCTCATGCTAATGAAGGAGCTGGGTACAGGCGTGGAAAGGCAGGATATGAAGAGGTGGACTTGGGGAAGGAGGGCTCTGTTTATTTACTCCTCCTCTTAGCCTTGCCCAGAGAATCGTTTTCTCCCATCCTCTGCTGGAGGTTTTGCTGGGAGAGGATGTTTGCAGGGCTTGGAACAGCCTGGTGGGAAGCTGTTTCCTTGTGGTGTTTTTGAAGTGATTTACAAATTGACTTTACTGCTTTGCACTAATTTGTAAGGAAAACTTCCCTGTAGAAAATTCACCAGCGTCCTTATAACCAGTGTACACTTTGTGTTTCCTTGTCCTACTGTTTGGGTTATAAACATATTTAAAAAAATATATTCACACACACAACATTACCATGATTTGGCTTAAGCATCTGTGGTTATAAGTGCACTTCATTTCACCTAATTAAGTTATTTAGTCATTTACACATTAGCAGTGTACTACATATTCCACTTTTACAGGAACTTATTTTAATTATACCCACAGTTCTGTTCTGCTCCATTATAGCCATAGATCAAGCTGAATAATAACCATTCTAAAAGCCATATGCTAAAAGAGATTATAGGTCATTAAGGCCAAATTAAGGTAACATTTCTGCTGGTCACAAACAGAAGTCTAACCAACAATTATCTTCTTTCAGGGCTGTAGCTACAGTCCTCTGAGCTTTTAAGATGACAACCAAAGGACAATCTCTGATTCCTAATTGTTGGCCTCGGTTTCAGAGGTTGTAATTTCTGAAATTAATAAGGTTTGCTAAGGCATAACAACGTTTGTTTGTTTTTCACTGTCTGATCCTGGCGGTTGCCAAAGGGTCCCCAGTGTAAACCTGATCTTCCAGCAGTCCTGCAGAGTGCTGTGTGATGAGCATCCCTCCCTCTGCTCCCGGGAGCTGCAGGGACCACTCCGGGCTGCTGCCTTCTGCAGCTCTGGCCTTCACTCTCTGCTGCTGGATAGAGTTGGATCTAATTGTCTCAAGATTAATTTGGGCTCAGAGCTTGCACCTAAGAAGCTTACCAGTAATTCCCCCCCTCCCCCCCGAGCGAGTCTCGGTGGCATTTTCCTCTAAGGGAGGGAAGAGCTGAGCTGCAGACAAAGTTGCTGCCAGGAGAGACTTGGGTGTCACGTCTGGGGTGTGTGCTGAGCAGCAAATCCAAGTCTCCCACTACTCTCTAGCATGTCAAGTGAATGTAAGTAGCGTGGTTTTCACTGACCAAACACGTTCACAAAAAAAAATAAAGGCTCCTTAGCAAATGTCCTGTGACAAGCAGAGTTACGTCCCCCATCGAGTGGGAAAAACTGTGCCCATCACACTCAAGAATGCAGAAAAATCTGGAGGAAATGGCTCAAACAGGACAGAGCTCCTTGGAAGTCGGTGCCCATCAGCTCAGGAGGGAGAGGAGGGCCTGGGAAGGCTCCTGGATGAGTTGGGACAGGACTATCCCAGAAATCCCTTCATGCTTCCAAGGCTCTGGGCAATGGCACTGAAGTCCCCTTTCTGGGGTGCTGCCCCTTGGCTTGCTTTAGCCAGGAGTAGGTACTTTCTTGTTTGTTTTTTTAAGAAGGAAATGTAAATGGTAACTTCCCAACTTTCACAGATTCCACATCACACTTTGCAACAAAATAAGCTTGGGTTGGTTGTTAATTTCCCCCTCTTATGGTTGCAAAGACAAATATTTAAAATAGCCTTACCCAAGTTCCTAAAAAAATAAATATACAGGTCATTAACCAAACAGAATAATCAGTGGGCATACTTGCAACATTTAGTTGGTGTTTGGCAGAAAGCTGAAAGGAATTACCCTTTTTTTCTGCCCAGTGCCATACTGGTGAGTACTGGAATGGCTATTGGGGCTCTTTGTATTCCAGAGTCCTATGAGATACTGTAGGATAAGGATTACAGGATGTCAGGTTGGAAGGGACCTCAAGGATCATCTGCTCCAACCCCCAAATATTATTTGAGATATCTCAGTACCCTGCCAAGCTGAGACTTAAAACTTTCCAGAGCTGAGGAACAAAGATCCCCTGACCAGCTGGGGTTCCTGTTGCATCTCACAAGTAGCAGCAGAAAAAAGAATCAAAATAAAATGTCTTATCCAGTGGATTTGTTAAAAACAGGTAGTCCCACAGTTTCTCTCCACGTGCAACTGGCTGGCCATGCAGTTATCATTCCCACTTTTTTGTCTTCAGTTGGACTTCAGAGGGAAGGACTTGTGCTGCAAAGCATTTCCCCGGTGTTTATAGCCATGGGGATGGAGCTCATTGCCAGTTATTAGGGTGCTGGAAAAGCAATTTAAGACTGGAAGTGAGGGTTTGGATGAACAGCTCCAGGTGCCTGCTGTTGCTTAGGTTGTCATGCTCTGCCTTCAAATTGTTAAGGTTTTTGGTCCAAATATCATATTGGAATAATGTTCCAGCATCTCAGACCTGATGGCCAGAAATCTTATTGTAATGTTTTGACAAAATTTAAATATGGCCAGTTTACATTCACTTGTTCTTGTTCCAGCACTGAAATAGCATCTTTCCCTTCTCCATCTGTCCCCCTCCCCCAACGTGTGGCATGTCTCTGCAGGGACGTGCCTTTTTTTGGGAGGAAAACTCAAGCAGCCATTTGTGGCTCCCAGCTGCACACCTGCACTTGCCCCACTTGGGTTTGCTCCCTCCTTTTCCCCGGGAAGGAGGGGAATGCTGGGGAGGGATGCTGTGACACCAGGTGCTGTCTCCATGGTTACAAGGAGGTCCCATCCCAACACAGCTGCAGCTGAAGCCTCCTCCTGGTGTCTTCTGGGCTCCCAGTGGGGTGGAGACCCTGGAGGTGGTGGGTGGGATGCCCAGGTGGGATTAGTTCAGCTGATGAGGCAGTGAGCTGGGATGCCCAGGTGGGACCAGTTCAGCTGATGAGGCAGTGAGCTGGGATGCCCAGGTGGGACCAGTTCAGCTGATGAGGCAGTGAGCTGGGGTGCCCAGGTGGGACCAGTTCAGCTGATGAGCCAATTAAGGAGGAGCTTGTTAAGGCAGGGGTGGGGGTGGCTATTTATAGCCACCTGTGGCCACCTGCCTCCATTTTCTCCACGGGCCTCCTTGCAGACTCTCAGGAGTTGTGTGGGTCCAGGCTGTGGGATGGCTGCTTCTTCCCTGAGGTAAGGAGTGGGGAGCTGGAACCCTTGGAACAGGAGTGGTGGTGTGTATTGGATTATCTGCTCTTACCTGGAGAGGTCTGGGGGGTTTGAGCTGTTTTTTCTCTTGGAACTGGTGAATTCCCCATTTCTGCTTTTCTTGAGGCTGTGGTTGGTAAGGTGAGGAGCCTTGGTGGCAATTCCCAGGGGATGTGTGTGGCTCTCTGGGAGGTTTCTGCCAGTTATTTCAAAATGTTCTTGCTTGTTTTCCCCATGGATAGATGGGGCTTAGAGAGAACTTTGCTTGCCAGAGGTAGAATCTGTTTTATCCTGTATCCTGTGAGGCTGTTAGGGCTGAAGTAGTTAAATCCCACCTCCTGCTCTGAAATAGAAATACTGGCCCAAAACTACCTCAGGGCATGGCTGGGCTTGGTGGTATGGAGGTTTTTGTGGTGGAGTCAAGAGGATCCCAGTGCCCCTCTTGTGTGTGTAACTCCCAGTACCTCCCAGTACATGGGGCTGGGGATGTCCAGAGCCTGCAGCACCAAGGGGACTGGCTAATACTTGGTTTTTTGGTTTTTTTTCCCTTCAATTTTCCTGTGCAGACCAGTGCAGTCCTGCTTGGATTTTGGTTTCCCTTCCCTTGGAGTTCAGTAAATCCTCTTTCTTCTTTCTGAACTCTACAAGAGTTGGAGCGCACGCAGCTCCTCTCCCATCCTCGGGGTCTGGATGCAATTTTTCCTAAGCTTTGGTCCCCATCCCAAGGACTCCTGCTCCAGGAAAGGTGCTGCTGGCTTTGGAGAGCAGGATCCCCCCCTCAGCCCCCCAGTTGTGTGCTGGGGTCTGGGCTGGCCGTGTCTCTGCTGAGTTCCCTGCCAGGCTCCTCGTGCTCCTGCAACTGAAAAACTTTTCTTGCGTTTTGTGGCAGAACCTGCTAAGCAGTTCCAGGGCCTCTGAAGTGTGCCTAATGTGCAAAAGACAAACTATATTTAAAAGTGCCTTATTCGCAGAGGAACACCTCTAACCTTTCAATATGTGAATAAGATGTCAACCCAGTTCTGGAGCTCCACCAGGTTTTGACATGAGAATGCATTTGCAGTCACTCGTGTGCCTGCATTGGGGAAGTGCAAGAATTTGCCCGTGTTTATTTAAATAGTGCAAGCTTTGAACGTTATCACCTCTTTTATTTGAGAGAAAAAAAAAAAGAGACAACAAAGATGACATCACGGGAGCATCGTGCATAGACAGCTAGAGTTTGGAGGGCAGGGATTTTAAGGTGCTCCCTGCTGCTTTGCCTCTGCTTTTGGATAACTGGAGATCCCTGGAATAAAAACCAAGTTTTCTTCCTTAAGCTGAAATGCCTTTAAGTGTATCAGTGTTTACAGAAGCACTTTGAGCTTCCCTGGCTCCATAATTAGTCCTACAAGTCAGCTGAATTCCACATCTTGGGATCAGTGAGTTGGAGGAAGAAGTTGAGTTCTGGAAGCTTGGCCATTGATGAAGGTGTGAGAAACCTCCCTTTAAATCTGCCAGGTTAAATTAAGGAGAGCTTTTGGTCACTGGAATGAGCAAAAAAAAAATTTGGTTTTAAGTAGTGTGTGTTTTAATTGGAAATTTCAGGAAGGCTCCATGGCAACTGTAAATAGGAAAGGGGGAGAGTTTTTCATGGATCCTCTGACATTTAGGTAATCAGGCTTTGTTTATTTATTTGTTTTGGGATTTTTTTGTAGTTTGGGGTGGGTTTTTTGTTGTTTTGTTTTTCTTTTGGAGAATAGGCACTGGACTGGCAACTTCTGTGCAGCAGTCTGCAGGCTGTAAATTATTTTAAAGTATGGATTTTGTTTTGAGGCAGTCTTGAAAATTCATAAACACCTTTGAATTCGTTCCAGGAAAACAGGGAGTGTGCATTGTGCTGGGCATGGTCTTGTAATCCAGAGATTAAAATAGAGGAAAGAGTGGTAAAATTTTACATGTAACAGCAATTAATTGTGGATAGGGTAAGAAGAAGGTAGTCAGCCCTATGAAATGATTTTCTGTACTGGATCAAAAATAAGCGTGGAGGCAAATAAAAATAATGTGAGCAGTAATGGAGCTAAATCTGGTAGTTATTATGGATTTGGCTTTTTTTCTTCAGTCATTGTAGCACCGTGTTATTAATGTTTATTTGGAGTATGAATGCAAGGAGCAACTTTACCAGTTTGCTTGTCACACAAGTTGATATCTAAAGGGAAAATATCCCTGATGGAAAAGCAGAGAGACTCAATAGATATATTTGGTCTCGCAGGCAGTCCATTAATTTGCTCAAATTAAATATTATCTTTAAATATTGAAAGGTTAAATGTACACTGATAATGGATTTAGACAGCCATTAAGTCATAATTGCTCTCTAATGTAGTTAGCAAAAGACATTATTTGATATAACTTATTGAAAAGGGACTAAAAGGCCCAGGATTTTTTATTTTTTTTTCCACTTGCCCTTTTTCATATAAATGTCCAAGATTAAATTCCATTTTCATTTAATACCGTGGGACCTTCTCAACTCTGGGAGGGGGAAGCTTGGGCTCCCTCTTGTTGGGTCCTCAAGTCCTTGGGGAGGGATGGGTCCTCTCTGCCCCTCCTCAGAGGGAAGGAAGCCTCTGATGCTCATTTAAAGAAAAACTCTTGAGACTTTAACCCCACAGAAGGGGAAAAAAAAAAAAAAAAAAATCAGGATTTGTCCTGTCAGTGTGGTGAGGATGGCAGCCCAAAGGTTGTCAGGAGCATCCTCCTGGGCTTGTGTTCTGGGGGCTTTTCTTGGAGCTGGGCTGTCCTTAGCTGGGAAACACAAACCAGGGCTGAGGGCCCCTGGAATTATGGTCCCCAAGTTTGCTGGAAAGCCAAAATATTTTTAAGCTTTCATAATATTTCCCTGGGAATGTCCCTGGGTGCTGAGCTCCTTGGTGGGTGAGGGTTGCTGAGCCCTTGTGGGATTTTGGGGCCACTTCTGCTGCAGATCCCTTTGGGTAAAGGTTTCCTGGGGTGGTTGGGGGTGAGGTTGGTTGTTGGGGGTGACACTGGTGGCACTGGGAGCCAGGCCAGTGCCAGGAGGTGGCTGGAGAAGCCCTTGCTCCTTGGAGGGGTGGCAGGGAAGCTGGGGGGGTTGCTTGGGGGAAGCCAGCTGGGGCACTGGGATGGTTCAGCTGGGAGGTCTGACCTTTCTGCTTTGATTATTTAATTGGTTTGTTTGTTTCCTAAAGCTGAGAAATCACCTTTGCAGTCAAAGTTGCCTTGCACAAGGTCTGCTTTTTTTGTTTTTTTTTCCTTTCTGGGCAGTGGCAATCTAGAGATGAAGGGCTCAGAATAAAAAGTAATTTCTAGAGCTGCTCTGGTTTGGTTCAGAGCAGAATTTCAGCCTATGGTCTGTGAATTTGGTGTTAAGAGATCTGGCAGGACTTTTCTGTTGAGAAGAAAAAGATAAATATCAATATTTTCTTGGATGGTGTCTTTTGTTTCAAGCCTGGAAGGGCCTTAGTCGTAAGTAGATGTTATCCTGTAAATGGGATGGTTTTCTTCTTTGGCAAAATTTAATGAGATAATATCAAATACAAGACTTAAAGGAAAATGCTGTTGTCATCTATTACAGTATTATAAGTAAAAAAAAATCTTTAGGCCTTTGTACTGCTTGGTTATGACATTTTCATGCAATTCACGTCATGTAGGTTATGAATCAGAGTGAATTTTTCTTAATTTTCCCATTCTGAACTTTATAAAATTAAAAAAAAAAAACAAAAAACCAAAACCCCCAATCCTACAAAAATTGCTGCAGAATAATTCCCAATGACCAACTCTATAGAAGATTAAATTAATTCCAAACCACAAGAAGAGGGTTTGTAAAAGAGAGGTTTGACTTCCATCTCTTTTTCTTTTTTCTGGGTTGTTTTGTTGGTTTTTTTTCCTTCCCCATCAGGGTGAAGGTGGTGAGGCCACTCTTGGGCCCTGGCAAGGCTGTGAGCAGGGGGTGTTTTCAGTGAGTCAGGGCATGCTTAGGTTAAGAAACTCATTTGAGTTGTTGAGTTTTTTGCTCTGTGAGCTAAATCATGGATTTGAACCTCTGAGAAGTACCTGGGTCAGATACCTTTGAATCTGTCTTTGGCCCGGGCAAGGAAATAGTTCATGTTTCTTACAAGTGAAATGGCAGAAATGTCTTTTGTCTTAATGAGTTGGGTGCTGCTTTAAAAATACATCCTGTGGTTTTTAATTCTTGATGCTTTGGGCTCAGAATGTAACCTTTGGCTCTGTCATCCTTCTTTCCTTTTTTATTTTAAAGGAGAGAAAATGATTTTGGGTAGATTTTTGTGGATCCCAGGTTTGGGAAGTGCCCAGCAGCAGGGTGAGATAAAGCAGTGGCTGGGCAGGGCCTCCTTGTTCTGCTGCTTCCCTCCAGCATTGCCACTGTGGGGCAAAAAAAAAAAATAAAATCTGTGTGCAGGAGGCTTACAAAAGTTTGGGAAAAAGGGGAAAAACCCCCTGGACAGTGGGGCTTAGCCTTTGGTGTCAGCAGTGTTCCCTGGAGCCAGAAAACCTGTCTGGTTGCCCCAAGAATGCAAGAAGTGACTCCCTTGATTTACTTCCCCTCCAGGCTCTGTCCAGGAAGATGCTGCAGATTGCCTCTTCCCTTTGGATGGAAACCTCTTTTGTTGAAACAAGAATAGGTGTAGCACATTTTGAAAATTAATTAACTCTGTATGGTTAATTCTCCCCCCTTTGCCCTTGCACTGGTTGATGGCTTTACCGTGCTCTGCTATTTTTGGTATTTAAAATGGGCTTAATTAGGAAAGGAAGGAAAGTGAACTGGCCTGGCTGCAAAATGGAAAAAAAACCCAACCCCCTAAGCCTGCAAAACTAATAGATGTCTGTAAAATGATGATTTTAGAAGGGCAGCAGTTTATTTTTCAGCCTTTTTCACTCCTTGTCCGTACAACTCAAATTTTTGGACAGCCTCCACGATGGCTTGGGGGGGGTTGGGTGTGGACATGGGGTTAGAAATCCCTAATCCCTTTCTAGTGGCTTTCCTGGCTGTGTCTTTGAGGCACAGAGGTTTGGGAACCGGCAGGAAAAAAAAAATGCAGCTATTTAAAGTTGGGAATCGTGACGTCCCTCGTTGGGATTCGGAATTAGGATCCTGTTTTTCTGACCCCACGGTGCCTCGCAAGCTCCTGTTACTGTCACTGGATATATTTTGGTAGTCATGCTTCAAATGAGGTTTCCTGCTTAGCTCCAGAGCCTGCAGGTTTCTGTGCACCTGTTTCCCCCAAATCCAACCCCAGTTCCCAGGGATGGCACAAGAGGGGCATTGTTCTAGCAGAGAGCCTGGATCTCAGGGGCTCTACCTCCCATACAACAAGTGGGTTACTACTCCTCTACAACACAGTTTCTCATGATTTGTGATACTCTAAAGGTAGTTTTAAGGAGATTTTTTTTTTTTTTTTCCTGAGCAGAAAGCAAGAAAACAGTTGAAGTCCTTTTACCTCAAGGGCCTGGCCCTTTCCCCGGAGCTGCTTCTTCACCTATTCCTGGACCTTTTAGCGTGCAGGGTGATTTCCCAGCACCTTGTAGGGTGATTTCCCAGCACCCAGGAGGCACAGAGCAGATCTGAAGCTGCTGTGGTGTAAATACTCTGAGAAGCCCTCATTGCTCCCCCCAAACAGCTCCAGCATCTGGAGACTGGCAGGGCTCAGCAGTGGGACAAGAAGCAGATAGGAAATCCTTTTCTTCCTCATCCCAAAATGTTGACGAATGGAATTTCATCTTTGTCACCCTTTCTGTAAGACTTTTGGAGGAAAAAAAACCAAACCAGGAAGGGAAATATAATTGTTTTCCCATCTTTGTCCAAGAGAAGTCATCTTGTTTGCTACCTCTTGTAATTGTTTACTTCCCTCCAACCGTTTTTCTGACAGAATTTCTCAGGACAAAGTTGGCTCATTTTTTAGAGTGTGCTGAAAAAAATCAGTGCTCTGATTAAAGAGATCCATTGTTGCTAAAACAAGATTTTAACAAGCTGGGTCCAAGCAAAAGCTAGGTTTTATTTACTTGGGGAAAAAAAAAAAAAAAAATCTTCACACTGAGGTGGTCTCAGCCTGAACTGTAACCTTATTGTGAGTGAGCAAGGCCAAAACAAAGAGGAGGATCCTTCCCCAGGAGCTTAAACTTGTAGTGTGAAGCAAGGGGGAACAGATGGACAGGCAGATTGGGGAGGGCAGGAAAACAAAGGGCTGGTATTGTTCAGCAGAAATAGCTGTGGTCAGCCCTTCCCAGCAGCTGAACCAGGCTGAGGGCTGGTGAATAAGGGATGGGGTGGCCCACAGAGGGCATGGGGAGGTGGTTTTGGGTTGGGAGAGGGTGAGGCTGGTGGTGGAGATGAGCTGGAGGTTTAGTGGCAGAGCTGAGATGGGGAGATAGGTAATGAGGAGGCAGCCTGGAACAATAATAATAATAATAATAATGGGTTTAGGATGGAAAACTGAGAGGAACCTCCTGTTCTTGAAGCAGGATGAAGGAGAGAGGGGGGAAGAACATGGAGGAAATCATGGTTTTCTTTGTTAACTTAACTGTGAGAATGAAGAGGAATAATGAGGAAAGGCAGCTGGGGCTGTAGGTGTGTGGCTCTGGGAAGTCAGAGGGAAGGGACCAGAATTTCAGAAGCAGAGGAGTTGTCTGGGGTGAAGGACATCTACCTGGTGTGGGATTTCTGCCCAGCCAGCTGGGATCACAAAAGGAGGAATGAAACAAGGAATTGCTGGCCAGGGAGAATCAGTAGGAGAGGGGAAAAAAGCCCCAAAGGTGGAGAGGAGTTACAGTGAGAACCATCAATGCCTGTGGGGAAAAGGAAAGAAGCATAGAAGGAGGGCTTGGAACAGGTCAGTCATCCACCATTGGGTTGAAAAGTTTGGAAAAAGGGCACAGAAGGAAAGCAGAGGATGGTGGAGAGTTGGGGGGAATAGGAGAGGTAAGAAGCCTGCTCTGAAATGGTGGTTTCACTGGTTTGGGGAGTGACTCAGGGAAGATGGCACCTGGGTTTTTTAGGTGGGAAGGGGTTGAACATCCTGTGGTGTAGAGAAGTAAATAGGTGTGTATTGATAAGAAAAACCCCTCAAGTCCCCAGAAGAGAATAGAAATACAGAGAAGAGCAGAAGAAAAGAGAAAATAAATCAGTTGAAGAGCTGCATAGACTGGATGTTGTTTAAGGTCCTTTCCAACCCAAACTGTTCTATGATTTTATGAAATAACAAGGAAGGGTATTTCTGCAGGACTGAAATTAGAAGAGTAAGGAGGAGTAAATGATGATAGGATTTGGAAGGGACAGAAATGGGACAGGAAAAATATACCAGGTGGGTTGCCAAGTGTCAGATCAGGAGAGCAGCTTGGGGAAAGATGTGTCCTGGTGAGAACTGGGAGGAGGAAGGTATGGAAAGGTTGGGAATAATTAATTGAGATCTTCTTAGCCCTGTGTGAAGGGCACCCTCTCCCTGGATGATGGAGCTGCTGGCAGCAGTGTGCAGCACCCTGGGCAGAGCTTTTTCCAGGGACACCCATGGGAGAAATGGTGCTGGGGGGTGGGTCCGGTCAGTGCCTCCTCCTTGGAATGCAGAGCTTCCTCTGGATGAAGGAAAAGGATGGGAAATGCCTCTCCCTTGGGGCTTTCACTTGATGCTGAGCTGGTCTGGCAGGGGCTGAGTGTACCTGTGGCAGGGAGCTGGTTGGTGGTGTGGTACCAGAGGCAGTGGTGGAGATCCTGGAGCCAGGAGCAGGATGCTCAGCCCAGAGCTCAGGGTTAGGTGTGCTGGGATTGCCTCTCCCACTCCCCTGTGCCATTCAGTGCAGATTTAAATACCTAATGGCTCTCATCAAACAACATTTCAGCTTTCTATGAAATCCTGCAAATGTTCCTTTAGATCCCATTCGAAGTAACAATGGGTGAAATGAGCTTGAATGGGAGGGCTGTGTTTCAGGCTCGGGGGTTCTGCAGCTGCTGGTGATGACAGTGGAACACTTGAATTGAGCTGCAGCCTGGTATTCAGCAGCACTCTGCCCATTAAACCCCGGAGAAAAAACAGTCTAAATGGGCAGGCACATTTCCTTTTCCACACTATTTTCATCTTAGTCACTGGAGTGTTTCTGTAGAAAATAATTTATTTACTGGGAAGCTAACAAGGAATGTTTTGGTCACTGCGAGCACCAGATGTGGTGTTTGGATTGGAGCAGGAGCAAACTTTAATTCAACAAGGAAGTCTTTATGCATTCAGATGGATTTCACGTGATCAGCCCTGGCCAGGGAAGTGGGAATGGGGCAACACAGCCAGGAGCTCCCCCGTGCCTTAACAGCTCTTAATTTTATTTATTTATTCGGTGTTTGGGGCTTCAGTTGCCCAAGGATATTTTAGTGTGGCCAGATGTCCTGTGGAGGAGAGAAGTCACCCCATGGAAGCTGGGCAGTGGTGATGTGACAACCCAGGGGGAGCTGGAGAAAGGTTGCTGGGGAAAAAACTAGGTTTGTGGTTTGTTAGGTTGGTTATTAAGGGTGTTATCCTGGAGAAGCTGAGGTTTGAATCGAGCTGGAACCCTACTGTCAAGTGTGCTCCAGGCAGTAGCTGTCATATCCTTGGCCACAGGTAATTTCACTTCTCCCACCCCCCTTTTGCTGTTCAGCTGAATTTTAGGGGTGGTTTGTTGTTTTTGTTTTTTTTTCCCCCTACAAAAATTCACACACCCAGTAGAACCAGTAGCACTAAAGGAAAGAAAGCAAAGATGTAGGATGCAAGGCAGAAATATTCAGATATCAGGAGCCAACAGCAAGCAAATGCCCTCGTTTGTGTCGTGTCCTGGTGCTCTGGCCAGCCTTGCTCTATTGAATCAGGAAGAGGGACCAGGCTGAGGAGCTTGGCAAGATGTCCAAAGCTGAAATCATCCTGTCTGGTTCTCCACCAGCAAATGGCAGGGGCTGGGGTCCCTCGGAGCTTTGCAATAGCTGTCCTGCCTCTTCTTTTGCACTGCATTTTTTTTCTTTAAAAAAAAAAATAAATTTTTTTTCTTGCTTTCATCCTGCTTCTGAAGCATTCAGCCAAATTTTCTTAAACCTGTGACTTCAGCATGATGAGCTGCACAGAAATAACCCATTTCCCTAAGCTCCATTTTCTTTCTTCCAAGAGTTTTCAGGAGGGCTCATAGAGTGCCATGACAACTCGAGACACCTTTCTCTCCCTTGTCCTGAACTCTAGTGCAGACATAATCCAAATCAGGAAAAAAAGAGTTGCTGAGTGTTTAAACTTTAAAGGTAAAGAGGAAAGCAATTGGTAGGACTCTTAAAAAGTATTTGGTGGGATGCTTAGAGCCATTTATCTTTTGCCACCACCTTGGGAGAATGTGGGGTCCCTCCAGCAGCTGGAATCACCCCCTCCCACCAGCCAGGGCTTGGCCTTGCCTTTCCCATTGCTTTCTGCCCCTTTCTTCTTGGCTTTGATTGATAGCAATGCTCACCAGGAGCTGTTTCTTGACATCTTTTAAAAAAAAAAAAAAAAATAAACCCCACAAACCCTGAAAGCATGAATGCTATGATAGTGTTATGTCTATTTTTGAAAGTAAGGCTGTTAATGTAAAAATGGTGCTGATATGCTGGAGTGAATGATAAAGGCAAGATTATTAAACCCCGGAAAATTGCTAATTTATTATTTTTCTCACCTAATTTTGATTTATGGTGCATGATTATAGTGACACATCTTCAAAACCAAGTGAATCGCTGAGAAATTATTTGCATATTGCAAAAATGTTTTGAGACTTTAACATTTGCCAAAAAAAAAAAAAAAAAAAAGTTTTCCTTCTATGGGGAAGCTCTGAAAGTTAACCATGGTTTTTATGGCTTATGAGGATTCTTACCTGGTCTGGCTGGTGCTGCTGCTCCCAGGGGCAGTGGGGTTGGGTTCCCATTTCTGCAGCTGTCCAAGGAAAGCTGTGGTGCTTTCCTGGAGGGAATGATGGAGTAGAAATGAAGCACTGAGCACAGGGGCTCCCTCCCCAGGGTCTGCTCAGTAAAAGTGGGTGTCAGGGAGGCTGATCCTGCCAGCCCTGAAGGGATTTGGGGCTGGATCCTCTAGCCCTGACTGATGGGGTTGGGTTTGTTTTCCTTTGCATGGGATTGGCAATATCTGAGCCTTCACCAGGAGGACTTCTGTGGGGTGGTGACACTGTGCCTGGGCTCTGGTGCAAGTCCCCAAGTTACACATGTGCAGAGGGGTTTTTGGCCAATTTTTTTGGGGGGGGAGGAGGAGAAGGAAGCAAAGCCCCCCCTGGGTGTGAAGATGAGATGGTGTTGAGGCTGAAGGCTGTGCTGTGTGTGGGTGCCTCTGCCCAGCACAGCATCAGGAGGCTGGGGGAGGTGACACTGCTGTCCCCAAGGGGCAGGGCTGCTCTCAGCACTTCTCCCCCTCTCTCAGGGCTCACTCAGGAGCTCCTGGGTGATGGAGCAAAGTGGGGACCCACAGCCTTGGCACAGCCACCCCTCTGGTGTTCCCCATTTCCTTTGGGTCTGCTCTTGCTCCTCCTGGCATTAGCTGCAGGAACGTAAGCCTTGGAGCTGCTCCAGATGTAAGCAGATGTGAACAAGAGCCCAGATTAGTGATGTGGTTTTCTTTTTTCTTTTTTTTTTTTGTGTGTGGAGTGTTATTTTGGTGGTTGCTGCTAACACCCACCTTGCTCTCTGTGTGCAAGAGCTCATTTAATCAAAGCCTTCATTTAGGGCTGGCTCCATCCTGCTCGTGGGAAAGCTCCCATGGCCTCAAAGAGTCCAGGACCCCACTCTGCTTGCTCAGGTTTGAGAAGCACAGAGCCATCCACCCATCACTGGGGAATCAGGTACCCAGGCACTCCTGGAAATCACCTGCCTGCACCTTTGAGTACTTTCTAGGTGTCTTGCTTTGAAAGTCAAATCTAAAAAAAAAAAAAAACCCTAAATGAAATCAGTGGCAAAAGTGACCTTAGTGTGGGAGCAATAAAGCAGCTGAGGGCAGAGGAAACGAGGATCACTTGGATTTTTATTCATGTATGAAACAAGCTTGAGACTTGTTAATTTTGCTGAAGTGCCATGGCAACATACAGATCTGTTTTGCAGCTTCTGAAATGTATTTTTGGAACTACTGACTCACACACTTGAATATTTCTGCTGTACTAAGAGAATGTATTTCCTTTTGCTTTGGTGCAGCCATTCAGCATGCAAAGCACAGCAGGTCCTTTCTGCCCTCTGGCAGGCTGCACCTCAGTTTTCTGCAGATGTCCCACTTGGGCTGGGGGTGCCTGGGGGGGTCACCAAGGGGCACCCACACAGATCCGTGGGCTGGGTGGTGGCCAAGTGAGGCTGGAAGTGAAGAATGGCCAAATATCATGGGGTTTGTCAGTGTGAGCACCTTGCATCTAAGGCAGTACAAGGGCCCAGGTTGTCAGGTGCTCTTCAGACCGTGGGGTTGGCAGCATTGCAGGCTTGAAAAAAGCCCCAGTTTGGGTTGGGGAGGGTGCTGCCAGCTTAGGGGGGCAGGCAGTCCCCAGGGAGATGCTGGCAGTGATGGGGGGACCCCCCTGGGTGAAGGCAGTGAGGGATGAGGCTGGGGTCCTTCACCTGGGCTCTTCAGGAGAAGTTTGCATTTTCAGGTAACACAGCTGAGAGGTTCTGCTGCCTGCCCTGTGGGTCTTGCTGGGCTCCCTCCTGCTCTCCTGTTGATGGAGGCACTTGGCAGCCCAAGGCTGGCAGGGGTGGAGGTTTCCCAGCGAGGTCAGGACGTGCTGTGTTCACCCAAGAGCCTCTGTCAGCAGGGGGGGTGAGAAGGAAAAACTAATTTTTCCTTGCCAGAAGGACACGGGTGGCACTCCCTGCTCCTGCTCTGAGTGGTCAGTGATGCTCCAGGGGCCACCTCCCTCCCTGCTCAGGCTGGTGGGACCAGGCTGCTTGGAGCCCAGTTTGGTTTCCTTTGGTCCTGGGATCCTAAGGGAGACATTTGTGGGTACTTTGAATAAAAAGCTAAGTCCAGCATAACCCAAAGAAATTCAGTTCCTGGGCTGGATGGGATATAATAACATCTACTTACCATAAAGGTTATTGTGGGGCTTTTAAAATTAGTATTTAAGTGCTTGCAGTGCAATGTACTATGCTAATTAATTGGTAGCATTTCACTTCCAAGCACATGGATGCCTTGTCATTTAGAACCCAATTACTTAAAATATCTGCCTAGCAATTTTGATTAGTTTATTGTACTATGTTTAAATAATAAAAAAAAAAAAAAATAAAAAAAATGGGAACAATACCAGTAGAGGAAAAATTATTTAAAAGGAAAGCTGTTTCTCTGTACTGATTTTGAAGGTGCTAAAACTGACTAGAGACATGTGGCATGTTGTGCAGAAATGTTCTGGACAAACGTATGGAAGGTGGAGGCTGGGGAAGGTCTGTACTGGAGGAAAGAAGAAGGGGGTGCCAACAGAGAGTTGGGGACACTTTTACCTGCCTTGCAGGAAGTCTGTCCTGGCAAAGAGCTGGGCTGGGTGCCACAGCAGGGCTCTGGGGGTCTGTCTTCAATTCCATTTGTCACTGGACTGTGCCTACAAGTTTTAAAATATTGCCAGAAAGTGTTCTGGATTGTGCTCTCAAGACCAGGTGGCAGCAGTTTTACAGCATGTGTTTTCCCTTCCAATTTGCACCACTGAAAGTTGTGGAATGTCTTTAACTGATAATTTAACTCCCTACCTACTAATTGGACCAAGACATAACTTTGTAGCTTTATCTCTTTCCTATTCCTCATTTTATTTCTGTTTCAATTAGTGAGTGTGCCTTTAGCAAGAGACTAAGATTGTTTTTCTATCGTTTTAAAGATTTGCCTGCAAGAGAAATGCATTTTATTGCCTGTTTTCTCAACTGCTCAGCTGGCATCCTCCCTTCCCAAGGGATGGAGAGCCCAGCCAGCTCAGTTCCCATAGGTTTGGTCCCTTGTGCTGGGCTGGGTCCCTCTTGCTGGTGTATTCACCTGGTATATTTTATGGTGTGGGGGTCACTGAGCCTGGTTTGCTGCTGTTTCATCCTCAGCCTTAGGAACACTGGTTTTAGTCATTATTATTATTTCTGAGTTACAGAAAGGCTCCTGGCAGGGTAGTCTGGAAGTCAGCTGGGTTCAGGGCAATAAAAAAAGGGTATTGACCAAAATATTTTGAATTTTCCTACCCAGAAAATCAGCATCCAGTGAGTCTGAGAATGTCAAAAGCCAGGGATTGGTGTTCCTGGGTTGCCAAGACAAAGAGTGGGCAGTTGTGTTTCTTGTGGGCTCTGAGTGGGTCCTGACAGCTTCCCAGTTGCTACAGAATGCAGATCCTGGTTGCCAACCACCATTAATTGGTTATTACTCATTATTTAATTCAGTGCTCTGCTTGACTGTGCACTCAACTCGTGCAAAATTCTTTTAAGAAATAATTTGGTTTGTCTCCTCTTTGCTTTAGAGATCTAAGCATGCAAAATAGAGACCTTAAAAGGTTGAAAACTTTTTATTTTACAGCTCGTGTAAAATAGCTCAGTGGACACAGGCTTTTTAAAAACCTGGAGATTTTATAGTTAAAAACCCAGCATTAAAGTGCATTCTCTGGGGAGTGGGTCTGTCTGTAAGCTGGGGGCATCCCAAGAAATATTCCTGCTGCCTGGGTAGCATCTTGGGATTGGTGCTTTGGGTTGGGATTCCTGCTCTGTCTTTATCCATCCCCTTGGCCTTGTTCTGCTCCCAGCCCATCCCTGCACCTTTGCCTTTCCAAAGAATAATGGCTTGGGTGAAAATGTTCCTGAGGAGAACTCTGAACAGCAAATGTGTTACCTTTTGTTCTTATGTTCCTCATTTTCCTAAGCAGCAATTAGCCAAAAGAATTAAAATAGTTTGTTCTCAGATGGCTGATAAATGACTTCCTTGCTGGTTTTCCAAGCTCCTCAGTGGTTGCAGCAGATCTCCAGAAGGTCAGATTTCCTTGGATTCGTGCTGCCTTATTCCTCTGCCATCTCTGGGGCCTCCTGGATGCTTAGACCTGCCTTGGCAAGGGTTGCATTTTGGGGATGAATTGCTCATTTTGTCTCTTGTTGCTGATTTTAAATTGTCAGTCAATTTTCAGCAGGTATTTCAACTTCCAGGCTTTTTGTTAGTCTTGGCTTTGGCAAAAAAAAAGTTCTCAGTGAGTCTTTTCACCTGAGCTTGAGTGTGCACAAGTGACACAACCAACTCCCTCCAAGTGACTTTCTCCTCTGCTAATTTCTCTGGATTTTTTTTCTTTGGTGTTCCCCCCCCTCCTCTTCCTGGCTTCCCAATCCATGTTTATCACTGCATAATCTTATTTCCTGGTGTCCACCATCCATCCATGGCCCTGTGCAACCCTTCCCAGCATCTTCTAATCCTCTGCATCTCTCTGCTCTCCAAAAGATGTCACTTAATAGAGAAACTGAACCTTTCTCTAGTCAAGATTTAGGGGCTTATTTATAGCCTTCAGTTGTGCTCAGTCCCTCCCTTCCCCAACGCCCTCTTCTGAAAAAAAAAACCCCAAACCAACCAAACCACAACCAGGCATCTCCCTTCTCCTTTTCTGTGGCTTTTGAAGAAAAGTGAACTTGTGACATTTTTCCATAGGAGACCCCTGGGTATTGCAAATCTGTGCCCCAAATTCACACGTAACCAAATTTTGGGTTGTTCGATTTTTTGGGTTTTGCTTGGTTTTTTTTAAGTTTTGGGTTTTGTTTTTTTGCAAGTTGGTGGAAAAATGTTCTGATAGCATGATAGCATTTTTTTTTTTTTTTTTTTTTTCCCAGCATTTTGTTCTTGTGTACGCCTCTGCACTTCCTGGGCTGGCCAGGACCAGCAGTGGAAGTGCTGAAATACCAGGAGCCAGACTGTTGTCTGGATTTCCCACTCACTTGTCCAGACACGAGCAGCCTGGGCACTTGGGATAAATCTCTGGAATTTCTGGGTACTCATTTGAACCAAGCCTCTCTCCTTCTCATCGGGGTGATGCCAGGCTTTTTGGATCTCCTTGAGATCCCAGGTTTCTCCATCCAAATGAACCTCTTTCTGCACTTATCCAAATAATCTTCCTCTCCTGGGAGCCCTCCATGGCTTCTCAAAAAAAAAAAAAAATAATGTTTGGATGGAGTTAAATCTCAGGCTGTGCTCCTCATTTAAACAATGAGCTTCAGCTCCCTTCTGCTAAAGAGCTGGTTCTGCTGGGTCTACTTTGTAGGAAGTAGAGGGATTTTTCTGGCACTTTAGCAATTCTGTTCCTAATTCAGATAAGCAATCTTTGTGTTACATTAAAAAGAGGGAGTGGAACTCTCATTAGTTATTTGGTCCTGATTTTAAATTGTGGTTTCCAGCAAGTTGGGTGAAACTTGTAATTTAATTGTAATAGGCAAAAAGGCAGCAGTTTAAATGATTTTTTAGTAGCCTGATGATAAGCTTAAAATTTTTTTTCTGCCTCAAAACGAACGGTGACACTAAAAATATGAAGTGTTAAGTGATCTGTATTATCTGTGGTTGTGCATGGCTTGCTTTGGGTTTGTGTCCCTCAGTGGTGCAGAACTGGTAAATCTCATCCTAACATTTTTTTATTGATGGGAGGGAGGGAAGAAAAAACTTAGCTCCCCTTTATTTTTCAAGTCCAGCCTTGAACACGTGAGCTGCTGGGTTGTACTGGGAGAAGAAATGGAACTGAAATGTTCTATATGTGTTGGGAGAAAAGCTTGGGATTTCAAAAATGCTGGTTTTTTTTTTTTTTTTTGCATGCCAGGGTGGTAGGAGTTTGGGCAGTTATTTCCAGTTCTGTGGAATCTGAACCCCAAATTTGCAATGCTTCAATATTCTAGTAATTTATATTGTTTAATTACTTCAAGTTTAGATCTTCAAAGAAGCCAAAGTTTTAAGTTTATAGTGAATTCTTTTAAAAAGGAAATTATATTTAATTCCAAATGTTTGAAGAGTGATTTCTGGCTGATAATTGTCCTTCTTTTTCACTTTGCACAGCCAAGGGATTGGAGTGGCACTGAAGGGCAATGTCAGTGAAAAATCCTTTAAGACACAAAATATTGAAAGATGAAATAAAAACAGGAACCCCCCCACCAAACTGGCTGGTGCTATGTGCAGTTTCAGAGCACACAACCTATTGCAAATCAAGAAAAAATGAATGTTACCAACTTCAGCCCTGATGAGGGTCACAATTTAAAGCTTTGTTGGTCGTGTCCTCAGTCTCTTGTGTGGGTGTAAATATACATGGTATATATATAAGTACTTCCAGCAGAGTTTAATTACATATATTTCAAATAAGTAGCTGCAGCACTTGAAGTGAGGTGAAATATGCAGTTTCCCCAAATGAAAAACTGCTGATCTTATAAAAATGATTATGTGAAACCAGATTAATCTGTGGCTTCTGTCTGACAGCTTAAAAAATTCTGACCTGGGGAATCTTTTTTTTTCCCCATGGTCCTGGTAAATGCAGTCATAAACATCTCGGTAGTAAGAGCTGCTTATTTTATGCTTCCTTTTTCTTTTTCTTTTTTTTTTTTTTTTGTTGCTTATTTGCTCTGCAAAGTGTTCCCTCTTTGCTGAAATTTCTGAAGTGAAAAAGCATCTTAGGAAAGGATGTTTTGATGCAAGACAGGCAAGTGAGAAGCACTGGCTCCTTTTTCTGAACCAGGAGTGAAAAGGAGATGCTGAGCACAGCCAACATAATTTTATAGCAACTTATTTTATTTGTGAAACAGGGGATTTAAATATGTTAATGCTGCACACAGCCACTGGAACAGAACCCAGGCTATAAACTCCATGCTATGAGCATGAAACCAGGGGCTGCCTCAGGGTGTTTTTGCTGACTCCTGTTATTAGTTTCATACAAAATCATAATGGACAAAGGGCAGAGAAAAATAAATTGCAAATATCAAATGGGTTTATTTTGTACATTTGAGATGATTTCTGTACTTATTTTCAGTGTCCCTGCATCCCTTGCTTGTACAGAGCAGCCAGAGGAAAGCAAAAACTATTGAAAATGGGAAAGCTTAATCTGAAAAAGGAAGCAGCTGGTCTGTGATCAGGTGCCTTACCTCTCCCTGCTTTGAGTTTGCTTTCTGAAATGAATTGGACTGTTTAAGAAGGTTTGTGTTGTTCCAGCATAGAAATGTATCATCATTTTTGTAGCCAACCATAAATTGTAGGGCTGGTAATCTGTCCCAGAGTCGGGTTTGTGCCCAAGACTTTTCAGCTCAAAAGAAGAATTTTTGGGTGGAAAGACCATATTTTCAGAGGGGATGGAGTGGCTCTTTCAGCATATGGCAATTTAAAAAATTATTTATTCGTTTTGTGAGAATAGAAGGTGAGTTGTCCAGGCAGTGGGTGGGTGCCCAGGTGAGGGAAGGGGCAGCTCTGCTGTCACCATAAATCAGCACAGCCCCAGCAGCATCCCCAGGGCCTGGGCAGCCTGTACCAACCTTCCTTGGGGAATGAGGAATTTAATGCATTATTCAGGTTTTTTTGGAACCGAGTATGTAATTTTCTTCTTTCTGTTCTCATTTACTTGAAGTCAGGAGGGGTAACAAGATCACTGTGTGAAAATGCTGCGGGTGGAGTGAGAGGCTCCGTTTGCAGGAAGCATTGGCCACAGACTAGAAATTGCAGGTCCATTGCTGGAAAATTAAAATAGAGGTTGGTTTGCTCTCCTCATCCTCCTCCTCCCCAGCCCGCCGGGAAGGGGCTGTGAGAAAAAGATTGCATTAGAAGGAAATAAACAGCACCGGTGGTGTTTATTCTCTATAAAAAGCATTTCAAGCCTCCAAACCTGTAGTCGGTATAAATTCTAAATGGGAAGGAACAGAGTGCATTAGAACTGCGAAGAGGGGATTATTAAAGGCTTGATTTAACTAGTCATGTTGCAGCCCATAAACCGTATCTAAATCTCTGGAGCAAGCTTAAAAGACTACACTGAGGTCAACCTTGAGAATACCTGGATTTGAGAAAATTGAAAATGAATTTCTATGCAGAGGAGTTGAGGTTGAGAAATCTCCGGTCGATTCTGCAGGGCAACCTCCTCCTCCTCCTCTTCCTAACGTTGCAAGGAAGGAGAAGCCTCAGCCAAAGGGTGATGCTGAGGTAAGCAAAAAAGCAGTGACTCATTAATTCAGCTTTGGTTGGTTGGGCAACCAAAGAGGGGGAGAAAAATAATGCCCTTAATCCTCTTAGGTGTAAGAGAGGTGCCTCTTCACGCCGCTGCTCCAAGCGAGCGTCTCCTCTGCGAGCCCTTGGAGTAGGTGGCATCCTCACTGTACCTCAGATAGCAGCAGCACCAGGCAGATAACATCCCTGCATCCCAGGTAGCATCAGCACCAGGCAGATAACATCCCTGCATCCCAGATAACCTCAGCCTTGCATCCCAGATAGCAGCATCCTGCTCCAGGTGAGCCCGGTGCTGCCAGGGCTGCTCTCCCGGCACGTGGCTCCTGCCTCCTGCAGCCCTCCTGGCACGCTGGCAGGCAGATAAGGGCAGATTTGGTCACTTGCCTAAAGTCGTAGAAGAAGTAAGTGGCAGAGCTCAAAATTTGATAACTAATATAAATATTTATTGCTGGGTTTACTCTGGCAGCACTTAGCTAGCTGGGCTGGTGTACTGCACCCTGCCTCGGAAGCTGCCAGAGCCTTGCAGCTGCCTTCCCTTTTTCTCTTCGTTTTTTATTATTTTCTTTATTAAGGAATTAAAAAAATTAAGTGCGTATATCCTTTGATTTGACTGCAGGTTGGTTTTTAAATAGCATTTCTTTCCTAGCCTGGCTTCTCTGCCAGTCTTTTCCTGTGCTGAAGTCACACTCGTGTGAATGACATCACCTCTTCTCCAAGGAAACTCCTCTGATGTAGTTCCTGTGATTCGAGCTGTAACTGGGTTAATTCTGAATTAAAGGAGTTATTATTGCAAATGTGTTGTTAATGCAGGATCAGAGGATGGCTGGGAAGAGTTTTCCTTTACAGAAGGGGTAGGCTCACTAATTAGTTAACTGTAAGGGAACTATGTGGAACAACAAGAAGGACAAGAGGAGCTATATTTGTACTCTGATCAACTTGCAAAAAAATGCCTCCATTTGAAAAGTACTTTATTAGACTATCTGGAGAAAATCTGTAATGATCTGCCAATGTAAGTAGTGTGCCCAGACTTGTTACCCAATTATTTCACACGGGCAATTAGCAGCTTGGAGGAGCTCCCTGGAAGCAGCGTGGCTGTGCTGGAGGTGACTCCTTCCCCGGGTCCTTGCTGCTGGGCACCATCCGGGCACACCCAGGGCAATTCCATCTTTTTAGTGTCCAGGGAGGGTGTAATCCAGAGCCTTGTTTATAGATGCAGCATGTAGCAACCCCTGGGTGTAAGAGTTGCGTAAATCCCTGACTCAGAGCCCCCGCTGTGGTCAAATTTCATGTATTTGCCTGCTTGAGTATGCCATAAATTTTCTGTCCCCAAGGCAATGTGTATTTCCCCAGACTTGTTCTCAAGACTGGCCGGAAGAATTTTCTTGGTGTGTGTGTGTAGGGGGGAGGTTTGTTGTTTGTTTTTTCCCCTCTAATCCTCAGCAGAAGATGTTGGCCTCCTGGCCAGAACTTGTCGTTGCTGTAGGTTACTGCAAGGAGGATTTAGGAGGAGTGCTGGGCAGCCTGCCCAGGGAGGGGTGCCAGGACACTGCCACCCATGGAACAGGAGCTCCTGGGGCTTTGTGGCCTCTCGGAGCTCCCACCCACATCTGGGGGGGCTCAGCCTCTGCCAGGGCTTGCTTGGACCTGCAGTTGTGTCCCGTGGTGCTCATGGGCTCGAGCACCCAGGCTGCTTGACCTGGTTTAGTCTGGGTGCTGTCCCAGCTGTGACATTGGGATGAGGGGCTCTCTGGGGCAGGAAAGGTGGGGTTTGCCCAGAGGAGGAAGGATGGAATGGAATGGAATGGAATGGAATGGAATGGAATGGAGGGGCTCACCCTGAGCATCAGGAAATGTTGGACAGACATCCCGTTTTTGCATCTTATTGTGGCAGCACCTTCAGCTAAGGGAACAGGAGGGTACCTGAACCTTTAAAAATTGATTTAAAATATCTTGATGAGTATGCAACATCTATCACCTTCTCTACTGGTCTATGCAGTGTCTGTAAATTGAGCTGGCAAGGGAAATGAAGGGCTAGGTTGGGCTGAAATATCATAAGCGTAGAGAAGGCAGCAGTTAATTTTATTTTTTTTTTTTATCAAACCTACATGGTATAAGGTTTACAAATTCTCAGCATCTCTGAGAGATCAGATTTGGCTTGCAAATAGTGCTCAGCAGTGGCTCCCAGGTTTTGGAGGCTGGGATGAGCAGAGGTTTACCTGGAATTCCTGGAGCGTGTCTAGTGGTGGGAGCACTTGGGATTCCCCATTTCTGATCCATCAGCAGGATTTCTGGGTCCTGTGGGTTACAGAAGGTGGTGTTGGTAGTGAAATGAAGGTTCTGGAGTCCTCGTGGGGGTTCTGGAGTCCTCGTGAGAAAAATTTTATTTTCTTTTACAAGGTACAGTGAGGATGGGGAAGGGAGTGAGTGGAGCTTTGAGGCACAGTACTGAGAACTGGGGGAAGGATTGCTTCATGATTGCTTCATCCTAAATCCTAGAAACACTGCTTTGTGCTTCCTTGGAACGTCTCCTGCCACCCCAGAGGGTGAAACAGAAATGAACAACAGCCCTGTATAGAATGGGATGCTTCTGCTGTCTTCCAAAATCTCCTGTAAAAAGCAAGAGGTGTAATAAGCAGATGGGAGGAAGGAGAAAGGACAAAGGCTGTGAGAGGGTTCTGTTTGTGCAGGTACAGCCATGGATTTGCTGTCACCAGCAATGAAAACGTGATACCTGTGTAGATCTCCTCAGAAGAGACTAAAGTCAAGTTTACTTTAATGATGGTAAAATAAAATAACACGAAATCCTCTGGGAGAATTGCAAATGCAAGGCTGGCTGCTGAAGAAGTGTTCTGCTACCAGGAGTGGAGGAGCTGGGGATGGAGAGAAAAGACTTCTTAGTTCATCCTGGAAAGTAAGTTGACACACACATTAGCAGCAAGGCAATTACACAATGTTAGAGATGAGACAGTGATTCTTGGACTTTATGACAGGAAGTCGTGGAGAATTTCCTGAAAGAAGTAAAAGAGGAGCGTATTTGCATTCTGCTCAGTGATTTGGGAGTAGTTAGATATTTATAGGAAAATTCCAAGAGGTTGTGTGTGGTTTCCATTATACAGATTTCCTATAAAAAATAAATAAATGTTGCCACAGCAAACTAATGGCTGCATTTTCTGCTCTCTGCTGCAAAACTTGCTCGTGGTAGATCATCCTGGGCTCAGGTTTTTTGCTGAATTGTTGCTTTACCTTGCACAATTGCAGAGTCTTTACAATACAAAAAAGGGAAGATGTACACTAAAGAAAAATTCCTAGAGTTTAACAAAAAAAAATACCATTGAAACTTTTAAATAAGGACAAATCCCAAACCACCACGAGCCCAGGACACTTTATCTTTAGATTTGGAGTCTGTATGATTTTTTTTGGTTTTTTGTCTTATTACTCTCATGCAAAAAGCCCCTTGTTGTGTAAGGGTAACTTGGATCAAAGTTGAAATGTTTTTTAAAGCTGATGTAGGGCCAAGTCTGGTGGCCTGACCTGTTTGAGGAGGTTGTGTATGGGAGGTGGGTTTGGTCCAGAACCTGTTGGAGGGGCTGGGGATGCTCTTGCCCAGGGATGAAGGTTCCTTTCTGATCAGTTCCCCTTGGTAAGTCAGCTTTCCTTGTCTGGCACTCATGCTTCTGTTTAAAATGTATTCATCCCAGAAATGATGAATAATACACAGGAGGAGGAAGGGGAGCTATCAAACAGAAGGAGTATGCATATAAACATGCAGAACTTCACACCCCAGACTCTTTCGTTGCTCTCTAAATGTCTGCTTGCTTCTTCTCTCTCTCCATTATATTTGAAAGGGTTTGAACAGCAAAATAATTTTCCTGTCACTTTTTTTTTTTTTTTGTGTGTGTGTGTGCCTGCAGGATTAATAGGTAAATAGTGGGGTTTGCTCTCAAGGCTTTTGTTTGTGTTGGTGGCTGAGTGAGGAGGTGGCATCTGGATGTGAAAGTTTAATGAGGGTTGTGCTGGGTTGGAGGCTTGTGCTTCCCTCTGCCTCATCCCATGGGATCTGCTCCCAACCCAGCCCAGGCTGCAGAGCTTGGACACTTCAGGCAGCCCAGAATTTGGACGTGGGGACATTATTTGTTGCTCTGGGGTCTCTGCTTGGTGGTGGTGATGATGTCCTTGGCTTTGGGGGCTCTCAGGAGTTTCAGCCAGGTCCAACGTGATCCATCCCTGATTCCTACCAGTCTGCTCACATCCATGGAGAAACTGAGATGTGAGGGGCCACGAGTAAATGCTGAAATCTGTAGGTTCTGGAGAGATTGAGCAAGCAGGCCCACACTGTTCTTTGTGAAGCCACTCTTGATTAATTCCTGTGTAAATTAAACAGGAATCGGACCCGGTTTCCCAAAGAGAATGAGACTCATTCCTGTTGTTTGCTACGGGGGCTTGCAAGATGTTCCCCAAATAGAATTCCCCAAATATGGAGGAGTAATCAGAATTCCCCCAAATGGAGGAGTAATCTGATCCTATCAACCCAGTTTTCCAGAAGTTGTTTGTTTTGTTGCTCCTTCGCTCCCCCGGACCCAAACCCTTCAATCTCGGAGTGTTTTAACAATTAATCTGAAACATTAATTCTCATTAATGCTTCTCTCCACACAATGCCTTTTGTTTGGGCTTCAAGTTCTGGTGTGTGTGAACTTCCTCCCAAGCCTGGAATGATCTGAAGCTGTAAAACCTAGCAGTGCCCTTGGGGAGCTGGAGCCTCTTTCCCTCTCCCAGAGGAATTACTCTGGCTCTGCATATCCCGAGCTCCTGAAAGGGGCTGATACAAGAAACCAGCTCAGCTCCTGGCTGCCAGACCAGGCCAATATTCTTGTCCCTTGGTCCATATTCTTTCCTCTTAGAGTCAAGGTTTCTATGAGGTCTGAACTGATTTATTTAGCTGCTTTATTTCTCCATCACGGATTCATCCCCGTTGATTTTTGACTCCCTGGCTTTCTTTGGGCTGGACCTTGAGTGACGTGGGGCTGTTGCTGGATTGTTCTTATTACCTGTGCAGAAAAGCAGAGCCATTTTTTAGTGTTAATATTTGTCAAGCAGTGGCTCTGTGCAGGCCCCCCCAGGATATTCTTAGACCCGAGAAGTGCCAGCAGTCCGGTGGGGAGAGGAAGGAAGTTTCCAAAGAGCTCGGGGAGAGCCGTGGTGAGCAGTTGAAGGAAATGAGCCATGTCCTGCTGTTATTGTGCTTAGAGCACTGGGCTTCCCCAGGGGCAGAGCCAGCCCATCTTGAGCCCTGGGTCTGGCAAAAAGAGCCAGTTGACTCACGTTTTATTTTGGTTGGGTTTGTTACCCCTGGGTTATTGTTCCAGTTGTGATGTTGCTTGTAAACAAACTGCTGGTGGAATTTGATTTCCAGCCACTGAACGATGGCTCGGGCACACAGAGGAAAACAGGCACTGAAAGGCAGTCATGATTTTGGAGAGGTTTTGGTTTGGTGGTGTGGTGCCTCAGTTAGGGGGTCTCCCAGCTTGAGAAGTGCAGCCTGGGGGGCTCTCTGGATGCTGAACACAGAACCCTGAGACCTCCTCACCCAAGGTGAAGCTTGTCCCATGGGTTTGGGGACATTGCACTGGTTAACCACAACCTGGGGCACTCAACAAAATGAAAAAAGGGAAGCTGGGAAGGTGTTTTCTGTGAACTGGGAGTGTTGCAGTGACACACTGGGGCTGGAAGCCTCAATCTGCTGCTGGTGCTGGATGGGAGGAGCTCTGGCACCAGCTTTGCTAACACTGGAGCCATGAAACTCTGAGAAATGAGGTGAGCCCTGTGCAGACCATGCTGGGCACCCTTAGGGACATCCTTAATATGCACCTTCAGCTCCATTCAGAGTCCAGGATGCACACTCTGTGGTGCTGATTTTTTTTTTTTTCGTGGCTGTATGTGTTTGCCAAAACTTCTTCCTGACTGCAGGAGTAATGGGAGTCCTCAAACTCTAACTTTATAACAGAAATAGTGCCCCAGTGACTCCTTCCTAAGCAGTCCAGCCACCTCCAGAGCCTCTTCCCACTGCCAGTCCTGTAGCTCTCCCTTCCCAGGTTGGGATGATGCCACCACCTCAGCTGGCACTGGGACTGACTTTATCTTTGTGTTTGTGAAGAAAACTTTTTCTTTAGTTGTGGGCTGTCTGTTTATTTCTTTTTAAAAAAATATTTCCTTACTTGGAATTTTAATCTTAATTTTTCCTGCTTTATTCTCTTTCTCTCCACTTCCACTCTGTGGCTGCTGGGCTCTTCTCTCCCCTCTCTTTACCATGCCCCACGTTCAGAGCAAGTTCTCAGGCTGTAGCAGCACAGATCTTCAGGACTATGAGTTATTTCCAAGCTTGGATTAGGTCTGGAGACCAAATGGCTTCCATGGCATGGTGGGTGGGTGCCACACAGCTCATCCCAGAGCCAGCAGCCAAGGTGACAGCATCTCCTCCATCCCAGGGAGCTGTGAGGGGAAGGGAAGGACCAGTGGTACCATCAACCAGACTGGGAGAGCCCTGGGTTAGCCAGGCTGCAGACTCACAGCCAGAAATCACTCCATCTCCACAGCCAGGCAGCTCTTGCCATTTCCAGCATGGGTTTGGGGTTTTTATTTCAGTAGCTAAAGCAATTGGAGAATTAAACAGTCATTCATGGGAGTGAAATAAAGTAGACTTTTAAAATATATGTGCACTAAATAAAAGGCTTCACGTTGGCATCTTGATGAATATCTACGGGGGTTTTTAAAGCCAGTAGATTATCTCTGGTGTTATGAAGAACAGTTAAGGAAAAAAAAAAAAGTTGAAATGTATCCTAGCTCTCTCGCTCATGTTTATAGTGCAGTTTTATTACTGAAGGTAAGACAGATAACTGGGCATTACTCCAAATCCCTGGCAGTTTTCCCTTTCTGAGGCACTAATATTGGGATTAGTGTGTTGTTTTAAAGCCATTACCTTTCTTCACCTTCATAATTGCTTGTTCTTAGGGGAGAATACTGAAAACTCAGTGCTCCTAAAGCAGACTTGTTATGCAATGTGTGCAAAGTTGTATTTTGTTATCAGCTGGATTTCCTTCCATCTCTGCATTTTTTGGATGGTCATAGAGAAATGTGCAGGCTCTTTGATTATTTCAGTCTGTGTCTGGCTCACAAGTAGAGAAGCAAAACCAGAGCTGAAGATCCTGGTGCTTTGGAGCTTCAAAAATTGTGTAGGTCACCTTGTGGTCATAATTTGCCCCAATAAGCACTGCTGGCATCAGGATGGCACATCCTGCTCTGGCCTCTGGAGCTGTATGAGAGGGATAAAATCTTGTAGGTCCAAGTGGAGAGGATCTTTGTGTGACTTAGGGATGCTCTCTGCAGGCTCAGGAGTGCTTGAATTTCTTCTCAGGATGCTCCGTGCCAAGAAGCCCCCGAGTGAAAACATCAGGAGTATGGGCAGGGAATTATTTCCCATCTGGGGAGCAGGTCCAACACCCAGGAATTCCCAGGGGTGGAAAAGCCACCTCCCAGCATTTCTGCAGCTACGGGAGCAGAAGGGCAAGGTCTGAGAAGGGGACAGGTACTGAGAATCTGAAATGGGCTGCCAGAGAGACAGCAGGAGGGAGGATTTACTGCTAACAATTGACTAGATCCCATGCCCTTGGGGAAGTTTTTGTTCTTTTCTTGGTAGGGGAAATAGCTTGGATGAAAGATAGGAGGATATGAAATAAGTTGAACAGCAGGAAGTTGTGTAAACATGATTAATTCCATTAATGGGAACTTTTAAATTGAAGGTTGTCAGTCCTTGTGTATATACCTCTTGTTTTCTTGTGAAACGGCACGCAGAGCATTGAAAAACCATCATAGGGGAAAGCATGAAAAAAAAATAAAAAAAAAAAAAAGAGAAATATGTTTGGTTAGTTGCCTGGAAAGAAGAAGAAAACGCTGCTGCCTTGCCCAAGATTTGAGTCGATTTGGAAGGTTTTCTGTAATCTTTTCCTGCCATGTTTTCCTTGTCCTGTATGAAGAGCAGTTAATTTGCAAAGCTTGTCTGGGAAGAGGCAGCAGCAGCAGCAGCACCCAGGAGAACCCAGGCAGGCAGCTCTGCCACGGCTGCTGGCGAGGAGCTGGCTCGGAGCAGCAAGGAGCTGGTGGCATCCCTCAGCAAAAGGACAGCTTGCAATTTGGAGTCATAAAGCTGCTGGTGGGAAAACACCCCCAGGCACCGAGTCTGAGCTTGGAGGCACCAAGCTGCAGGCTGGCACGGGAGAAGTGACTCTGCTGGCCCCGCAGCAGGCCCAGGATGCTGAGCAGTGATGGGGTCAGCAGCCTGCAGCCGCCTTCCTCCTCCTTTAATCTGGTTTTTAAAGGCTGAAAATACCTTTTGGGATGTGTGTGCTTCTGGACATGTGCCTGGGGGTGAATGCATTTATTTAGCTGAGGATGGTCTTGCTTACAGCCCCGGCATCTCCCTCCTGCCCTGTCCTGCTGCCTTCAGCCTCTTTGCCTTTTCATGATAGGGGGATGTGGTGGTATCAAAGCAGGCAGGATGAAAGCTCAAAAGCTTCCTGTTTCCAGCTGTTTTCCTCAGCAAAGATTTTTTTTTTTCTAGTGTTTTTTTTTTTTTTCCAAAGATGATGCTTCCTTTTATAAGGGTTTTTTTTAATCTGCAAACTGTTTCCTCAGTTTATTTCACTACAGGAGAATGTGTTCCCTTTAGGTCATATCTTTCTCTTTTAAAAACCAACCTGCCCTTTTCAGTAGTTTTATTTGCTACTCAAAAGAACAAACATGACTTTATAAAAAACCTTTAATGAAGTACAAAGACCAATAAACCTTTTGCCACTAGAGCTGAGAATTTTAGTGATTTTTTTTTTCCTCTTTTAAAGAGAAACCTTGAATAAATTAAGTGGGGAAAATCAACGAACTTCATAGCACTTCAGAGTTTTTAATGCTGAGGTTCTTCCACTTCTACCTGTATACAAAAAAATGGGTTTAAATTTGTCATACCTCAAAAAGGCTTTATTAAGGAGGACGCTAAATAATAATAATAAAAAACGCTTTAAATAATTGAGGAAAATGGTGATTGGGAGAGAAAAAAAAATCTACTAGCTGGTTTCATTCTTTTAGTCTCTTTTCATTGAACTGACCTCTAATTATTTACCTTCTCCTGAAGGTCTCCTGTGCAATCAAAGAGTTGTTCCTCCCTTTGGGGCTGGGATGCTGTGGGGTTGGCAGGGTGGCAGAGAGGGCTGGGGCTTTGTGGAGATGGGATCTTGGTGTGAACCCTCAGGTGGATTCCTACCTCCTCTCTTCTCCTCCAGGTCCTGGAACTGCAGGGAAAGGGGGAGCAGAAGGGAGAGAAAGCACCTCGTGGTGCTGGAGCTGGGAAGCTTTCTCTGACATATGTTTTGAATGGAGCTGGTGTCCCAAATGCCAAGATGTGTTGAAGGATAGCTGGTTGGTTTTGGATGATTGTCCTATATTTACTGCTTACAAGTTTCATTGTTGTTGAAAGTCTGCTGTGGTCTGTAAATATGTTCTGGAGCTGTATAAAAATAGCCCAATTAACATATTCAGAAGGACAACAATTGTCACGGTTGAATGACTTAGAAAGTAGCAGAGGCTGTAAACAGGATGTGCTGAGCTGCACCAGTCCAGAGTTGGGCTGCACTGGGCCTCACCCAGAGCCTGCTGCTTAGCAGCACTTCTGCAAAGAATCTCTGCAGCCTCTAAAGCATATAATACATAAAATAAATGCTTCTTAAATCTAAGACTGAATTCTTCTAAGAGCAGTTTAGCTGGCGTTGCTCTGTTAAAGATCTCCAGGTTGGCTCTGGGAATGCTGTCTGGATTTTTGCTTCTCAAACGCTCTAAAGGGAGAAGGATGAAAAAAATCTTCCCCCCCAGAATTGCTTCCCCAAACTCTTGTCTTAACAATAGTTCTGAGGGAGGCAGGATGTCCTGAGAGGAACTTGTAGCTAGACATGGGGGTGTCAAGTTTCCATCTCTTGAGCTGGGGGTTGTTTTTCAGGCAGTACCGTGAAGGGTGGGAGTGGTCAGAGAGGGACATCCCTGACTCAGTTTCCCATCTCTGCAGCTCTTGGTGCTGTGACTTCATTTCAAAGGGTACCTTTAAGCAGTTTCTTAATGACCCATCAGATAAAAAAAGTAGAGTTTGCTAAAAACATCTTTCAGAACCCCCTGGGCTTGTTACCAGGTTTAATTCTCACCTGCTTTCTCCAAAGGCCATATAATTCAGGACTGATGATCTAAACCCAGGATTTTTAAGGATGTGCTGAAATGTCTCCTCCCTTTGGTGTCTTCCCCCATGGCATCCCCTGCTTTCCCTGGTGCTTTCCCTTAGGGTTGGCAACTGGGCCTGGTGTCCAGCAAGAAGGATGGGCTGCTGAAACAGTTTCCATCCTTCCCTTACAGGTGGCTTTTAAATTGTTGTAATTTTTTAATGAGTTCCTTGCAAAGGAATCGTGGCCTTCTCAGGAACAGCAAGAGACTCTTGAGCTCTGTAAGTTTCTTGTGAGCATATGGGCAGGCTGAAAAATAGCAGATGCTGCATGAGCAAAGGGCAGAGCCTCAGAAGGGAGGAGATGAAGGAGGCTTCAAGAGCCCCTCACTCACTCATCTCCCAGTTCAAAACCAAGTGCTGCCATTGTGGAAGCCACCCCTGGTGAAGGCTTCAGGGTTTGCAGTCACACCTCAGCTGTTGGTGGAAGAGGCAAAGTCTTCCAAAAGTGACAAATAATTTCCCAAAGTTGTGTTTCATCCCATTCAGGGGAGTGATGGTGCCTGGAGTCCAGTGCAGAGAGCCTGAGACTGAATATCTTGAAGGTGTTGAAGGTTTGGAGGCTTTGCTGATAAATTTGGTATTTATCCTGCAAGAAGGACCCAAGAGCCTGGAAAAAATGAAATATATTTCAGGAAGGGTTCCTTGGCAGGGAGCAGGTTGGTGCCCTCTGGTCAGCCCTACCTGTGGGCACCCACCTTGGATCTGCTGGGGATCCTCTTGGTGTCCCTCAGGAAATGTGAGCAGGGGGAAATGCTCTGTGCCTTCTGCAGTGAGGAGTTAATTCATTTGGTGCTCACTGATCATAATTAATTCATTTGGCATTCAGGTGGATGGTTTTGGTTTTGGTTTTTGGCTTTTTTTAAGATTTTCCCTTCCAATGCAGGATGAGCAGGGACTTCCAGCAGTCCCCATCCTATGGGGTTGTCATCAGAACCTGGCTGTGCTGTTCCCTGGCTGCTGGGAGGGGGCTGGAGAAAAGCTCACTGCAGCCTTTTAGAAGTTTTCCTTCCTCTTCTGCTTGCCAGCTTCCAAGTACCTGGAATAAACACCTTTTTATGCAGCTTGGAAGGAGAAAAAGGCATTTATTTTATGCTGCCTAAAGGCAGTGTCAGTAATTTGTGGCATTGTTGAAGACAAATAGACTTTTCCTTGTGTAAATAGTGAAAAAGCCATGAAACGTAGTCCTTTGCTTCCCCCCTTTTTTTTTTTCCTCCCCAAACCTCCTCATTTGCTAAATACACCTTTATTATTTAGCTCTCTTTTTCAAGGGGGATTTCTTATCCTTTCTTTATGCCTTCATCAAACTGCTTTAAAACTGAGCTGATGTTGCAGGAAATGGTTCAATTGTGACTTTTGCATCAAGGGAGTGGTTTCAAAGCCTTTTAACAGATATTTTTGTTATTAGTGTGTGTTCTTATGTGTATTTTTTCCTGTTTATATTAAGGTTTTGGACAAGTGGAGATGTTCTGTGCTGCCTTGGACATGGGGCAGTTACTTGGATTTTTTTCCCTATGATCACACTCATCTTTAGTGGGATCTGGACCTGAAAAGATGTAAACAGTGGAAAATATTTTTAAATATTTAAATATTTTTTAAATCACCAGATAGTGTTATGGTCCTTCTGTTCTTTGCCAATTTGACCTTGCATCACAGGACTTGATATTTGGTGTTTAATTTGGCCAGGGGAAAATCAATGCAGTTATTTTGGCACTGATTTTTTTTTTTTTTTTTTTCCCTTTTTAACCAAAAGGAAATCTCAAATTCTCCTTGTAGTGAAAAGCCAAAAAACCATGAGCAGAGCTTAATACACCATAAACATTAAAGACAAGAAAGCCAACTTCATTTCTGACCAATGCTGGGTGAAGCTGTTGGGGTTCAGTGAGGTGCAATGGGACTTTGCTTCATCAACTTTGGGGCAGGGAGTTTGGGACTGGAAGGGTTTTCAGCCCAAGCAAAACCTAGCCCAGTGCATCAGAGTGTAATAAAAGGCAGAAAAGTTAATTCCTGACCAGTGATGGGATGCTTTTGTTTGATCTTTTTCAAGTCAGGTTGCTTGAAACCCATTTTATTAAAATATATCCCTGGATCTCTGTGGCTTTTCACAAGGGCAGCTTCCAAACAGGTGCATGAGGAAGGGTGGGAATAATTTCCTCACTGACCAAGGGAAGCCTAAAAAGCTCTCATGGAAACTTTGGAAATATGGGGGGAGAAATATATATATTTTTTTTTTTTTTTGGCACATTTGGAACCTTTATGTGATGGTGAGCTGAAAAAGTTTGGTTTGATAGCTTCTGACAGGGCTGGCTCCTCAGGACCTGACCTTCCCTTCAGTCTGGGGCTCTTCTCTGTGCTCATTGCTTCCTCTTGGATTTATCCAAGGTTATTCCAAGCCTAAAATGGTGCCAGGGCCAAACTGAAGCCAATAGTTTGCCACCACTTCCTTACCTTTTGCTCACCAAAGGTTGCCTTAGATGAGTGGATTAGAGCAGGGGAGGTCACAGCAAACTCCAGCAAACTTTTTGCTTTAAAAATCCTTTTGCACTACTGTGCAACACTTCTGGAGCTGCTTGCTGGGAGATCTTTTCCCTTCCTTGCCCCAAAAGGTGTGGATTGTCCTTGGATAACAAGTGTCCAGTAAATAGGAAGTGTTTGCTGAGGGCTGTCATAGCACACTTGAAATGCAAATCCACTGAGGGAGTTTTAATGTAATTTTCCTAGAGATGAAGTCATTCGAGAGGAGGCTGAAATTAAAGTGCACTTCTGCAAAGGTGACAAGTTTAGCAGCAAATGTCCTTTAGTTTCATGAGGTGGGTTTCTTCTGTTGATGTTTGATTTCCCTTTCCTCAGCTTTTGCATGGTTTGCTTTTCACTGCTCTTGGTCTCATTTGGGACTTTTGCAACAGGAGCTGGACAGGGGGGCTGCTTTTTGCTGCTTTTTTCTCTGATTTTTAAATTTTTTAATTTTTTTTACCTCAGCTTTTTCCAGTTACACATTCCTCACTGATCTTTCTGTTTCTAAGAAGCATAAATATTGAGAATTAACCAGTCATGTCCTGGCCGCCAGAGAGGTACAAAGCCCAGCTGCTGCTGTGGTGTGTAAGAAATCTGGATTAGATAACAGCATCCCAGTAAAGTGGCCACAGAAACAGCTCCAACAGAGGGAAGGAGCTGCTCACTCAAGTGATTCCCCACCTCCAAGTGAAAGAAGAAAAAATTTGCTTTTTTTTTTAAGGTTGTCAGGCTCTGGCTGGTGGATCCTCTGCACCGAGGATTTGCCTGGGTCCCACAGGGGTGACAGGTCCTGTCCCCCTGCCCCAGGGCCCTTCAAAAGGGTGATGCTCCTGTGGCTTTGCAGCCAGCACAGGGGGGAAAAATTACCCCTTTTCCCCCAGGGTTTTGCCAGGCTGTTTGGAGCTAAATTCTGCTTTGAGGTTTTGCAGGCAGAAATGAAACCCATCGGATTGCTTTCATTAATGATCAGGTTTTTTTATTTACTTTTAGGGCCTCAAAGCCATTAGTCAACTTTAACAGCAGCTAAAATCGAAGCAAAATTGCACACCACTTGAAAATAAATGATTTTTTTTTTTTAATTATCACTTAAAACCACCTATTAAAACCCCCATTCCTCTCTGGCCTTTGCATCCATCTTTCTGCAGGGTCTGTTTGCAGAAGCAGGACTCTAGCCCAGTCACCTCAGGTTTCATCCTGTCCTGCTTAGATGCCAGAACCTTGGTTTTTATAGAAGTTCCTGGATTAACTGAGTGTGCCTGGATTAAGTTTTTAATGAGCTATTTCAGCACCTAAATATCTTCCCTAATTCTGAAAATGCCCCTCTTTCTGCTGCTTCTTGTGGTTTCTGCTGGAGGCACCGCCTCTCTTTCTGTATTTGTACTGGAATATAAAATTGCCAAGTTAAATTGCCTCCATCAAGTTTAAGAACCTTATTTCAGGCATTTTTTTTCTTAATGAATCAGGGTGCATGGACTTCAGGAGTGAATGTGCTGCTTTCTCCCTGATGAATTATTGGGCTGACTTCTCCCCGAAAATAATCTCCTTAATGTAGACGAGCAGAGCATTAACCTGGTTGTTCTTTCCCTTGTTTTGGGGGAGCCCTGGTGCCCTCCCCAGATTATTGGGATATATTGCAGCATTGCAATGACTTTAATGAAACTACAGCAAATTATTAACCACTATCCCCTTCCATTTTCCACCCCATTTTAGCATTTTCTGCCAGGGGCGCTCCCTGTAAATCCAACCCCCCCTTGATGATTTTTGTTAAGGAAGGGTTAAATGCAATCCAACATTGCAAACATTGCAGCAGTGACAACAATTCCAGAGCCTGGACTTCCCAGGAAGCTGGGGAAAAACATCCTCCCCCGGAGTGTGGAGGAAGGGCTGAGTAAGTGCTCCACGTGTGGAGGAAGGGCTGAGTAAGTGCTCCACTCGCCCTGCGTAGGGCTGGCGGGTGCTCTGCCTGTCTCTGCCTTGCCCAGGAGATTTGGGGGCCTTGGCAACTTTAGGAATTAATTATCTACCTTTAATTACTAAAGTGCCAGGGTGTCCTGCTCTTTTATGACCTGGCAAACCTTGTGTCCTGGTGTTATTGCCTCTCACCAGTGTGTGAGCACCTCGTCTGATTTTCCCGGTGCTGCCACGTCTGGAGTGGAACATTTCTCCCTCCTATTGCACACTTTTGGAGTGTTATTATATAAGTGTACATAACTTTAAAAAAAAAATATTAATTTAATCTGTAGTAGTGGCACTTGTAGAGACGTAGTGTCTTTTAAAAAAAAAAAAAAAGATCACTGAAGGTGATTAAATATGAGATTATTCGTTTGGTGTTGGTGCTGCAGTTGGATTTCTGCATTGGTTTTCTCTTCCCCACGTAGATGGGTTGGTTTGTAGGGTGTCTCAAAGAAGAGAATGTTCTGGCTGCCTTCAGATCTTCCTCAGGTAGCTCTCCAGTTCATAGACCCCCCCCAAAAAATGTGGAAAGGGGGCAAAAGGAAAGGGTTAAGAAGTGTTGCAGGAGTTAGAGATGGAGAGGATGAGAAGGCATCCATGAGATCTCCTGATCTCACCTTCTAGTTAGCTGTGAGCTTGTAATCCAAGCTTCCAGCTTCACCTTTGGGATCTGGCTTCTGGTTTGGGGCTGAAATATCCATTTCTGTGTCCAGAGATCTTCCTTTACAAGGAGAGTTTCAGGAAATCTGCCCTTGGGTGTTTTTAGGTTGTAGAAAGTGAGCACGTTGCCTGGAGCAGTGAGCTGGATGATCAGAACTTTGGAGTGCACTGTGTTATGGGGCTAAGTAAAAATTAAATACTTTAATATTAATATAGGTTGTAGGGCAATATGCAGCAGGCTAATTAGATAACCCCATTTATAAATCACATGCTATTTATAACTGAATCCTGAGAAAGAGATGCTTTACTACTAAGCTCTACCTCCTCTCAGGTTAAAATAAATAAAAAAAGACTCATTTTGCTCAGGAATCCCTTTTCCCACAGCATTCTCTCTCCCCAAACTATCCAAATGCAGGATTGAACGAATCCCTCAGTAACTTGATAATCCTAGAATCAGCCTAAAAAGCTGGAAAGGGCAATATCACTGGATCCAGGAACTTTTCCTTTGCTTGTAGTTCCAAAAAAACTGCTAAAAACTGGTGAAGTGCCAGAGTTGGGGAACTGGAATGGCTACGTGAGTGTCATCTGTCAGTGCAACACAAAGTCTGTGTCATCTGGAGTCAGAAAATAGCTTTGTGTATCTCTGCTCAGACAATGTGAGGTTTTATGACCTCAGCCCCTGGGGGGGGGGACAAAGCAAAGCTCTGTTGGGGCCAGGAAGATGGGAACAGTTGGGATTTGTTTGCAGTGCTGAGGTTTTATGGTGCTGCTGTCAAGGGATGCTTCAGGCTCACTGGGGATGTTTGTAAGGACTTTGGAAACTGAGGCAGAAAATAAAGTGACCCATCTGATTAAAATGGATTTCCAGTTATTTGGGGCTTTCAGAGAAACGATTGAAGTGGAGTGTATAGATCTGGTCCTACTTCTTTGGGGGAAAAAAAAAAAAAAACCAAACAACCCTAAGCTTTGTATTTAATCCCTTGAGCAAACCAATAGTAAATTGTTTATCAAAAAAAATAGTAGAAATTTCCCATTTTGAATCTGTGCTTTCTTCCCATTGCCCTCACAGAAGGAAAGGATAATCCTACCCAGATGGGCTGCTCCTGGATTCCCAGATTTTCTGCTCCTGGTTCCTTGGTCAAGCCCCAGTTGTTGCCAGAACTTGGTGCAGCTTCTCCCTGTAGTCTCTCCCCATCCCCACTTGTGTCTGGTGCTAACCTCACGTTTGGTTCCTCAGAAATCCCTGAATTTATTTCCCATCCCACATTTAAGTTTTCCTCCCTGCTTTCCCTGGGTTTTTGTTCAGGTCTCCATCTCCTGGCTCCTTTCTCTGGATGAAGTCAGTCCTTGACTATTTCTGTCACCTTCAAGCTTCAGATTGCCCTTCTTCTAGATCACATCCCTATCTTTTTCTTTTCTTTTTTTTTTTTTTTTTTTTAGCATCCTGATGATATTTAGAGCAAAATCTTCAAAAAAAATGGCATCAATGGCTCTGCATTTTAAATTTGCCAGTCCTTCAGTTTAGCAAATGTCCAGGTTACCAATTTATTCCTCCCTTGATCTGCTGCTCTTTAATCCTTCTTCTGTATTTTGTCCTTTTTTGTTAAGCTTGTTTTTTCATTTATTTCTTAAACATAATACTCTCAGGGAGGGAAAAAAAAAAATCTTTTGAAAAATAGAGCAGCAACAAAGGTCTCAATCCCCAAACCAAGTGTGTTGGGACCTGGTGTAGAGTTTGCAAGGTGCAAGATGGCAATCCCAAGCTATCTATTGAAGGAAAATCATCAGAATTAGAGGATTTTTCCCACTTTTTTTTAACATAGCTGTAATTCATACTATGAGAAATGCTGATGTGGTAATATCAGGTGTACAGAAAGTCTCCTGCAGGAAGAGATCTTTGTTCCCTTCTCATCTGAGGATATTTTGACTGCTAAATCCCATGTAAAAATACTTCCATTTTGCTATTCAATATACTATTTTTTCCTCTTGAAGATGAAATTCAGATCTGAAGATGTTTGTCTTTTCTGACACCTCTTTTAGGAGGTGTCAGCCCACATGCCTGGTTGTTTTTTTTTTTAATTATATATAGCTAGATATAAAAATTAATATTTTTAGCATGTTTCTTTGATTGTTTGGGCAAAAATAATTTCAAAAAGCAGCTGATCCTTTATAATCCACACCCTTCCCATCATCTCTTCCAAGACCACAGAGCTGAGGACCCCTCAGGGATCAGCCCAGCACCCAGAGCAGCTTTTGTGGAGGTGATGCCACAGAAAATGGGCTCAGTTTTCCTTTAATTCAAGCACAGTGAGCAACAAGACCTGAGCTGGCTGCTAGCATGGTACAAATGAGATGATATTTTGAACCAGAAGCCTTCCCAGACCAATCCTGGCATCTCTTCCCAAAGTAAACACATGGCAGCATTTTCAGGGAGGTTAAGCAAATGTATTAATGTATTAATTTTGACTCCAGCATATTGCTTTTTTTTTTTTTTTAAATTTATCTTTAGTGTAACTTTGAGTTCATCAAACAGCATTTGAAAGGTTTTCCTTTTGCTCTGGTCTGCTACATCTGATCCAAATTCAGGAATAAAACACTTGGCTTCTCTGAAATACACGTTCTAGTTATTCACAAAAGATAAAAACTCATTTAAACACTTTTATACTCCTGTATTTGCTGATATTTTCCAAGCTTATTCCAATATTTTGGAATTACAGCAGTGCATTTCTATTTCAGAGCCACAAGTACAAATTATTACCTCCAGAAAGATGAATTTGCACTTCTGCAGATAAAATGAGCATTCTCCAAGAATTATCTGTGGCTTGGGAAGCAGGATGGCCAAGCACTGAGTACCAGGCACAGAATTCTGTATTTTTTGCCCTGGTGCTGGATGATGGTCAGATCCTTCCCACATCTTGCTCAGCACCTCTCTGTTCCCACATCCAGTTCATGGCATGAGCTTGGTTGTGCTGCTTTTAAATGTGAAATGGTGTTTATTCTGAATTCAGGGAACACAAATACTGAGGCTGACATTTTAGTCTTGCCTGAAATCAAAAGAAGGACTCCCCCAGAGGTTGAGTTTCACCCCTGTCTTTTCACAGCAAGGAGGTTCAGCCAAGGAAAACTGAATTTGCCCTTTCTGCTCACTTCAGTATTTGAATACCTAAAAAAAAAAAGTCGTGTATAGATGGATATGTTTCTCCCTTTATTTACCCTCCTGAGCACAGTGGTCAGGTCAGTGTTGATTTGTCTGTGTGCTGGGAAGAGGGAATTGGAAGAAGGGTGAGGTGAAGCCTTGGGGTGCAGCATCCAACCCTGCCAGGCTCCAGGAAGCAGCAGCTGGGACTGTGCTCAGGTTTAATGGGGAAAAACTGGGGGGAGAGGTTTAATAAGCAGCCCCTGAGGTGGGATTGAAAAAAAACCAAGAACCCACTCAAAATCCTGCTCAGAGCCAGAGTGGCTGGGTGGAAATCCCAGCCTCCTGTTCCCATCTCTCCAGTGGGAAGTTTGCTCCTGTGTGCTGTGGTGTTGAGATGTAAAAATGAGGGAGAAATCCACATTCCTAATCCTATTTACTACAGAATTAACAAGATCCACCAGTGTGCTCTTTTTTTTCTTCTACTCTCTCACTTAGTTGCTGGGCTGTGTCCAAACCCAGGTGCATGCTGCTTTTTACAAGGGTTTTTCATATGCAACATCTTTTAAATGGCCCCTCTTTTTTTTTAAACACTTCCTAAGTTATTTAACTGATCTATTTTTCCTCTTTTTGTTTTTTTTCTTCCTTTTTTTCCTCTCCCATCTCTATTAGCAAAACTCCTGTGCTATCCCTGGTGCTGGTTACCAGAGTAAAGCATGAGAGTAAAATTTTCTAGCCTGTGATTTCAGGATTTTATGTATGTGCCCCGATTTGTTATTGGGAGGTTCAAACAAAATTCTGTTCCAGAGTCATCTAGTTTATTGTCCTGTGTTATTACTCCAGTCTTGGATGATTTCCCAAGTATTTGTTTGGATTGTTCCTGCAAAGAGGAGTTTGGGTTTTTGATTGTTTTGTTTTCCTGCGTTTGGGTATTTTTTTCCAGGAAAAAAAAAAAAAAAAAGGGACAAATTCTCTTATTTCTAAAGTTTTCTTGGGGGTTCAGTGAAACTTTTGCTGAGGACACTTCTCGTTTGGGCACGTTTGGAGCAAGCTGAGGAGCCCCAGGAGGTCTGAGCAGAGTGGAAGCATCTCTCAGCATCACTGCCAGAGGCTCCCAGGGCATCACCCCCCCCTCTTTTGGGTGTCAAGGAGCAGAGCTGCTGAGAAATACTCCTGGGGTTGGGTGGTTGCTTAGCTGGAGCCTTTTTAAGGATGGTTCCTCTGCCCAAATTCAACTTTTGGCCCCAGGGTCAGTGCTCTGGGCTTCTCCTGCACCCTTAGATGTGAGCAGCCCCTCTGAGGTTGCTGTAGGACCAGTGTGGGGTGCAGTTCTTTCTCCCCAGCTTGTCAGGAGGTGTAATAGGATTATTTATAACCCACTGACCATCCATCCCAGTTCCAGCTGAACCTGCTTTTCCCAGGCCCTTGGCTTCAACTCCTCGGGGTGGTTGGGCTCCATTTAAATGCCAATTTTCCTGCCTTCAGCCAGAGCTTTTGGGGTGCTGTGTTGAAGCTCTGGTTCTTGAAATCCTGCTGTATGCCTGGTGTGTGCTCTTTTTTCCCTCTGAAAAACTGGCCCAGCCTGGCAGGGATGCTTTGCCTTTTGTCCTGTCACACTGCCTCCTGCTCCTGATTAAGGGAGGTTAATTCCCAGGAGTTGGCTGCTGGAAAAAATTACGTATGTGTGCAAGTTTGGGCACTCTGGGATAAATCCAAGCTCTGAGAATCAGTCACTGGAGAATCCTGCATCGACTTGGGTGTCATTAGGGTTTCACTGTCCTAATTACCTAAGTGGCAGTGCTTGCAGGGTACAGAATACATTTCTGGAATTAGGTTTAGGAGCTTACAAACCTTGCAGTAGCTGGTGTACAAAATTAGGAGTTAACTAGGCTAGATTAGCTTGGTAGTAGTTGGTGAGGGGGGGTTTTTTGGGCTTTTTTTTGTTTTGTTTTCTTTGCTGCTGGGGGAGAATGCTGGCTTTTGCCTGTTGATAGCTCCCTGGGTCACACTCAGAAGAGTTAAAAAGGTGCAAAGAACCCAGGAGCACCCAGACAAGGTGCAGGCACCCATCTCTTCCTCTAGCACTGGCCACAGGGAAAGGCTGGGAGGTCCCTGGGAATCCTCCCAGTGCCACCCCCAGTCCTCTTAGCAGCCAGAGGAGAAGTTCTTCTTTCTAAGCTCTCAATTTCCCAGCTGAGGATTTCTGAAAATTCTTTTTTTTTTTTTTTTTTTTCCCCAGCTAGAGCTTACATTTTTATAGAGCTTCGTGTTTTAGACAGTGCCTTCTTTTTGTCTGTGACTGAGATAAAAAAATGAGGAGTTTAAAACAATAACTCCATGTTCCACTATGATCAAGGAATTAGATAATCTGGCATGTTTGCTTAAGGGGGCTGTATCTTGGTGCTTTTATAGGGCAGTATTAAAGCCCTGAGCCTTCTTATTATGCCAATACCCAGAAGGTTGCTTTAATGAGAAGTAAAGGGCCTTTTTCCAATTACAAGGGAGTAACTGCATTAAGTTCCTGTGTTATGTCAACCTGCTTTGATTTGATTACTGCGAAAGAAATGGATTTATCTGTCAGTGTTACTTAATTAAGGCTTCTCATTGATGTTTCACAGAGTAATATAGTGCAGTTTGCACATTTAAGTCTAAATACAAAGATAATTGGTGGAAAGCTAAGACACGACCCCTGAAGATAAGGCACAAGAGCTGGTGCTTTTGGGTTTCTGATCTGAGTTCAGAACTTTTTAACTTTGGTGGCAGAACTTGAGCATTAGACGATTAAAGCAAGGAAAAGGATAAGGAATTTCAGCCAAATTTGAGGTGACTACAATTATGGAGTCTAGGCACATCTTCCAGGGTTATCTGAGGAGGTTTGTCCCCTAATCTCTAATATATTTGGGTGTGTAGAACCATGGCTGCTCACCTTGATGCATCCATCCCCAAAAGCTGTCCCTTTCCTGCCCAGGAGTATCCCATAGGCAGGACTTTTTTTCTGGGGTGTGCCCAGGGGGTTGATGCCTCCAGAGCCAAGGAATAGCCCAGCCCTGAGGAATGTGTTGTTCCTGGGTTATTTTAAGCACCTGATAGTGCCCTCTGGTCACTGGCATGCTTGGCTCCAGGGAGAGGTAGGGGGATAACTCAGCAAAGGGCAGGAATTCAGCTCCCCACAAAACCACTGTGTAGCTGGAACCACAGAAATAGTTCCCTAAACCTCCCTGGGAGCATCCAGTGCCTGGCTGTGTATTTCCATCTGCTGCTGGGAGTCACTGAGCATCCCGGGGGGAATGGTGCCCCTTCCCTGGGCTTGGAAAAAAACTTGGTGAAGAAAGTGACTCAAAAGTGACACCAAGAGCAGGTTCAGCCCAGGTTTGTGGAAAGGGGGGGTTGGCTCCCAAAGGGAAGATCCCAGCAACACCGTGCAGCCCTTGGCTGCTTGGGATGTCCCTGTCCCTCTCTGCTCTCCATCCTGGCCACCAAGTGCAAGAGGAGGGGTATTGCTCAAAACACAGCCCTGAAATGTGGCATTTCTTGCACATTTAGCACCTGCAAGACTGCAGCACCTGCGTTCTTAAGATGTAAATAAAAATACCCAGTTTAGCAGTCTGGAAACCTTTCTTGGCAGCTGTTTGGCTCGGGGGTCAGGAGGAGGGAGATGAGAGCAGGAGAGGCTGGAGGTGCTGGGGGGGCTTGGACCTCTTGTCCTGTTCCCCAGGGCTGAGCTCTTCTGCTCCCAGCTGGATTTTGGAAGCTCTGCAGGAGGGTGGGATGATGTCCATCAACATCAGTGGGCTAAAATCCACTGGTTTTGAGCAGGCAATGGATCGGAGCTCTCTGGAGTTAATTGCCTGTTACGTAACACAAATGATTTTTTAAAAATATGCCTAATTAACCTAATAGAATGGTTGATCTGATCTGTCAGGTAAATGATACACATTTTCTTTCTTTTTCTGGAGCTTAATTAAATATTTACCTAAGAGTGTCTTGTGCTATTAACACGTTCATCTGTTATTGAGATAATAGGGATTGTAATTGGGGGAAAGCATTAAACTGTACAAATATGTGGGGGGGTGGGGTTTAGTGTGTTTTTTCTTTTTTAATCTCAGAAATCAACCCAATTGGGTCACAGCTCCCATATTTTAATTCCAGTGGAATTATTTGCAGGCTTCCATTGAACTTGTGTCCTGTGCCTTGCTGAACTGAGGCTGTGCTCAGCCAGGAAGTTTTGAGCCAAGTGGGACATTTTGGGAGACTCCCAGCTCATTGTAGTGAAGGTTTTGTGCTGCAGTGTTTTGGTTTTTTTTTCTTGGCATTTACTCCACGTTTGGAAGAACTTAGAGTGGTACAACAGAGTTTTAGTAGCTATGGTCTACCTGGACTTCAGCAAGGCCTTTGCCACCGTCTCCCAGAGGATTCTCCTGGAAAAGCTGTCAGGCCCTGGCTCAGGCAGGAGCACTCTGTGCTGGGTTAGGAACTGGCTGGAGGGCCGGGCCCAGAGAGTGGTGCTGAACGGGGCTGCATCAAAATGGCGGCCGGGCACTAGTGGTGTCCCCCAGGGATCAGTGTTGGGCCCAGTGCTGTTTAATATCTTGAGTGAGGATTTAGAGGAGGGCATTGAGTCCATCAGCAGCAAATTCCCAGCTGACACTAAGCTGGGGGGAGTGTGGATCAGCTGGAAGGCAGGAGGGCTCTGCAGAGGGACCTGGAGAGACTGGAGAGTTGGGCTGATGCCAAGGGGATGAGGTTGAAGATTCCAAGGGCCGGGTCCTGCCCTTTGGCCACAAGAACCCCCTGGGGAGCTCCAGGCTGGGCAGAGAGTGGCAGAAAGGGAGCTGGGAGTCTGGATTGCCAGGAAGCTGAAGAGGAGGCAGCAGTGTGCCCAGGTGGCCAAGAAGGCCAATGGCATCCTGGGCTGGCTCAGGAACAGCGTGGCCAGCAGGTCCAGGGAAGGGATTCTGCCCCTGTGCTCAGCCCTGGGGAGGCCACAGCTTGAGTCCTGTGTCCAGTTCTGGGCCCCTCAGCTCAGCTCAGCTCAGCTCAGCTGAGGAAGGAGCTTGAGGTGCTGGAGCAGGTCCAGAGAAGAGCAAGGAGGCTGGGAAGGGATCCAGCAGCAGAATTCCTGGGAGGAAGGGCTGAGGGAGCTGGGGGTGTTGAGGCTGGAGAAGAGGAGGCTCAGGGGAGACCTCATCACTCTCTCCAACTCCCTGAAAGGAGGTTGGAGCCAGGGGGGGGTTGGGCTCTTTTCCCAGGCAACTCTCAGCAAGACAAGAGGGCACAAGAGGTCTCAAGTTGTGCCAGGGGAGGTTTAGGTTGGCCATGAGAAAGAATTTCTTTCCCCAGAGGGTGATCAGACCTTGGAATGGGCTGCCCAGGGAAGGGGTGGATTCTCCAGCCCTGGAGATATTTCCAAAGAGCCTGGATGTGGCACTCAGTGCCATGGGCTGGGAACCACGGGGGGAGTGGAGCAAGGCTTGGACTTGATGAGCTCTGAGGTCCCTTCCAACCCAGCCCATTCTAGGATTCTATAAATTGGCTTGTTTGGCAAGAGTAGGAAAAACTTGGGGGAAAGTGGAATAAAAGTAGTTCCATCAGAGCAGAAGTACTGGGAAGTACTGGTGTTTCTGGCGATGCTCTCTGTGGAAAAATGCTTAAAAACACCTTAAAATGGGCTGTTTGAAAGGACTGGGGGGGCTCCCAAGGATTGCAATGGGTTTTCTAGCTGATGAGAGAGGAAAAACTCCCCTCTGTGTTAGCCCTGGGTTTCTCCTCTTGCTGTACAGCTGTGGTGCAGAGCTCTGCAGCAGCAGCCCAGCCCCAAGATGCCTTATTTTGACTGCTGGGTTTTGGCTGTCTTAACATGTTCTGTTTGACAAGCTCCCTGGTTTAGTGCTGGAGGTTTTGGAAGGGTTTTAACTGGTGCAGCAGAGCCACTTTTAAAAGTCTGGAGAAATGCTGAAGTCAGTTTGATGCTCAAACCCCTGGTTCCTGAGGGTCCGGTTCGTTTCTGCTGTGAATTTAAATGAGTTAATTTAAGCAGTGGGTCAGAAGCCACTACCATCAGAGTAGCCCTGTGCCTGATTCTTAATTAAAGGCAACAGGAGATTAATTTGAAACATTAATTTAAAAGTGCCTATACAAAAGGAAAGAATTATTGCAATAAAGCCTAAAGAACTTTTTTGTCCCTAGATGTAGAAGACAGAACTAGCTCAGGGTCCTGGGGGAATACAGGACATCCTAGTCCATCCAGGGTAAGTATATCTAATCTTTTTCCCCAAACCAGACTTCCTGCATATGTAAATTTACAATCTTAAATGTGAGTTTTACACCTGATTGCATGGAAAAACAGGGATGTCAGGTTGGCTGTAGCCTGTCTTCTCTGTAAAAATTACTTTTGGGGGTTTTTTTGTTTTTTTTTTTTTTAAATATTATTAAACCTGATCCTGTGATTGAATTTGGCACCTTCACTACTTCTACCAGGTAGCAAGAATATTAATTAACCATTATTTTCCTGCTAGGCTGTATCAGCCACTGCTACCAGCAGGAGAGCAGACGGAGCAGAGATTTTGGGGGAGTGTTTCCCTCTCTGCAGTTGGGATTTTAGGGACTGTGGGTGCCACCATAGCCAAGAACCAGTGTCCCTGCTGTAGGCAGTGCTCATCCTGGGGTAGAAACCCAGCAGCCACTTTGTGGACACCCCTGAGCACCCCAGGGTCCAAGCTTAGGGCAGTGACACCGGGGAGGACCCCACTGGAGCTGCTCTGCCCTTGCCCTTCCTCAGCTGCTCTGTGGCTGTGCTCAGGGGGTTTCAGACCATTTTTCTGGGGCAGACAAGCTGCAGGGGGGTGGTTGAGCACATCCCCCCAGTCAGCATCCCCAGGTGGGCAGTGCTGCTGCTGGTCCTCAGGAGCTTTCCCAGCCAGAGCATCCCGAGGGCCGGGCACGGCTTTGCCTTCAGTACCAAATGATTATTTCTCTTTACTTCCTGCTAACACATGAAGTACACTCAGGCAGGGCAAAAAAAAAAAAAAAATGCCTTCACTCCTGCCCTTGTTTAAACAGTTTGTTTCAATTGCTTTTTAATTGTTTTCTAATTAACATGAAGGCTCAGGGCTCTGCCGGGAGCTCTGTGCCCTCTGGTATCTGGGTGGGGAGCAGAAATGCAGCTGCCCTCTTCATCCCCAGCCCATCCTTCCCCTTGGGGCAGGTCCTGGCCTGGCTGGACCTTACCCTGGGGGAGGTTTTCAGCTGCTGGCTGCCCAGGGGGGTCCCCATTGATGGTGTGGCAAGGGGGGGGGGAAGCCCAACACCTTTTCTTCTCCCCTCTTGCTTAGCATCCATTACGTCATGACTGCTCACATCTGTCAGGTTTATTTTTATCCCTTTTTTCCCCACTTGACACTTGTATTGCTTCCGAGGGAAAAATGTTTTGAAAAGTAAATTCTAAATTTGCCCACACGATTATTTATGCATGCAAAAACTTGAATGTGAGTGTACAATGAAGTTGGGAGATGTAAAGGAAGGAGCACGAGCCTGGGAAGAATCCTGGAGTTCCAATCAAGGCTGTCCATTAACTTGCAGAGTTATTCTGCAGCCAGCCTGACCTCCCTCTCCTTCCTGCTTTGTAAAATCATGGTGCTCTTTCCACCTTGGGAGAATTAGTTCCTTAGGCATTCCTCTGCACCAAAGAAACAAAACACGACCTAGAACTGCTCTGCTTGGTCAGTGTCTGGAGTTTAAATGGAATTTTTGCTAAGGGGGCAGAAAGACCCCACTAAGACTGCTTGAAAAAAAAGGGGGCCCTGATCTTGCTAAGGTTTTTCTTAGTTCTTAGGTAGCATCTGATGCTGTTGCTCTGCAGAGAAGTGCCACACTATATACCATGCTTGGGTATTTTTCACTAAGAATTAATTTTCCACACCCACTGTGAAATTTTATTTTATCTTTTTAAAGGCCAGTGCGTGTGTACAGCAGTGAGGTCATTAAGAGAGCAAATTTGTCCATAAAAATAGACTTAAAAAGCAAAACGTCAAAGGAAATATTTCTTTGCTGTTCTTGCATGTGTTATGGGTGAAAAAACTTCTGTACTGAGAGAGGGCTCTGTGCTGAATTGCAGAGCAAGAAGTTCCAGGAACCTCATCTCAGTCACCCATGCAGGATTTATCCACACAGCAAACTAAAGTCAATTGCTAATGAAATAAAAATTTGAAACAGCTTTAAAATGTCCTGGAACACATCACTTCCAGCCCAATCAATAGAGGAAAGCAATAAAAGTCACAATATTTCTTATAGCTGGCTTAAAACTTAGAAGGGAAAGCAGGGACCTGTAGGCTTTGAAAAAATGCCATTTCAACGTGTAAAATTGTGTTTTTTCCCCAATTTGTTAACAGAACTATGGAGATGGGACTCACTATGATCATATGGCGAGCAGAGACCTTGGGTCGCATGACAATCTCTCTCCTCCCTTTGTCAATTCCAGAATACAAAGTAAGAAATCAAATTTCCTAACTTGACCGTGTTGTTAAAAGTGGAAGAAATGAGCCAGAAATTGAAATTTGGAGGGCTTGAATCCCTCCTCCTTGTTTTGGGGGGTTGATTGTGCTCACCGTGGGGTTGGGAACGTGGATTTTTTATTTTTTTTTTTTTTTTAAGCTCTCTCACAGTTTCAAAAATGCAAAGGGTGATGTTTATTGAACAGACAGTGTTGTCTTGCTGGGAGAGGGATGTGGCTTTTGATGCAGGAGCTGCAGGATTTGCTGGGAGAGGTAACTGGTGGTTGCCTAAGGAGCTGCCTTTCCTTTTCAGAGGAGTTGGCAGGGAAAATCGGGACCACGCTCTGAGCAGGACTTTTAAAGTAGAAAAGGATTTCTGGAAATTTGATAAATCCCTGTTCACAAAAGGGAACAGATAAATAACTGGTGAGGGACACTGGACCCATTGTTGGTTTTGGAGCCTGGTGGATCCCTGCCTGCTGAGACCTGCGAGCTGCAAACTCCTGGATTGCAGGCGAGGGCAGTTGCAGCTTTTTCTGCTTTAGAGGAGTGAGGTTTTGCCCAGGGCGTTTGGCAAGGACCCTCCTTCCACCCCACACCTCATGAGAGAAGGTTTTGACACCCCTGAATAATCATTTAGCTTTAGCAGCAAGCAGCAGAGCAGTACCAAGAGAGGCTGTAATTATTTGTAAGTGAATGATAGCTACTTTCTTTAATTAGGGTTGATAAATGAGTTTGGTTAAAGTAAATATATGATGTAAAAATATTAGTAATGCTTGTGCTCGGCCAAGATCACACCCTTCTTCTCCAGTTGTCAATGAACTAACCAAATGCTTTGCTTTAAAGGGTTGAATGGGAGCCAAAGAAAGCGTGGGGCTGGAACTGCAATATATCATTCTTCAGCTCTAATATATGGCCCTAAAAAAAAAAAAAAAAAAAAAGCCTTGTCTTGGAATATTGGGAAATCTCTGCAACTTGTTGAACACAGAGGACAATGTTGGAGCTTGTAGTCATTTGTATGTTTTCACGTACAAAACGTGGTTACAACAGTTTTAAAGGGCCGAAGGGAAGCCAAAAAAAGCATGGAAATTTCAACACTCCCTTCTTAACTCACGCCATGGGGCTTAGGTAGTGCACAGAGCCACTCTGCAAATAGCCACACACTTCTGTGAAACCCACTGCTGCTTTCAAGTTTAACCTTTCCTTTGAGTCTGGAGAATAGAAAATCTTTCTCTCTCTCCTCTGCCTGCCCTCGGGTGACAGAAAAATCTCATTTCTGGCTCTGGTTTTGCCAATAGCAGAGAAAATACTGGTTTTGCTTGGTTTTTTGGTTTTTTAAAGCCACATTTGGTGGAGGCACCTGGTTAAAACCCAAGCCCTGCCATGCTGTGATGAGCAGCTCTGCAACCTCTGAGTCTTTCTAGAAGGTCCCATTTGTCACCAGCTGAGGGGCTGCACGGGTCCCCCCAGAGGGGGCTGCACCAGCCCAGGCAGCATCCTTGCAGGGCATGTGCCTGAAGCCTTTTTCTTTGCTTGGTTTCATGAGATTTGGTAATTCCAACTGGAAACCAGAGCAGTGCTGCTCCCACACACCCAGATTAACCCGTGCTAGCAGCTTTTGACAAGTGTGCCCTTGCACAACACCACGTGCAATAACATCAGCTGCCTCCTGCAACCCACAGCGTTTTGCAACTCTGCTTTAGGGGCACTCTGGTACTCAGCATGGGCTCCTAAATTCCTCTCTTGGGGGGAATTTACTCCCCATTTTTTTTTACTTTACTCCCCATTTTTTTTTACTTTACTCCCCATTTTTTTTTACTTTACTCCCCATTTTTTTTTACTTTACTCCCCAGATTTTTTTACTTTACTCCCCAGATTTTTTTTACTTTACTCCCCAGTTTTTTTTACTCCCCAGATTTTTTTACTTTACTCCTCAGTTTTTTTTACTCCCCATTTTTTTTTACTTCCCATTTTTTTTTACTTTACTCCCCAGTTTTTTTTACTTTACTCCCCAGTTTTTTTTACTTTACTCCCCAGTTTTTTTTACTTTACTCCCCAGTTTTTTTACTTTACTCCCCAGTTTTTTTTACTTTACTCCCCAGTTTTGCTCTGCTCCTGGGCACGAGGTGCTTGTTCTGGGGGAGTTGTGCTGGCTGCTGGCACGTGTGAGTTTGGGAATTTAGGGGAGAGCTAAATTCTGGGGTACTGAGCAGTGCTGCTTGCTCGGGCTCCCAGCTCCTCTTCCTCCAAGGGGATTTTATCATTCCCCTTTTCCTGGCAGGCTTTCCCAGTCCCCAGGGAAAGGTCCCTCAGCCCTGGTGTTATGCAGCTGGCACCTGCAGAGCCACGCTGGAGTTTTCTTTCCATGCTCCCCTTTCTCTTGGCAGCTGATAAAGAGCCTGACAGTCCTCCAACTTAAACTGGTTTTGTACTGGTGTGTATTGACCCGAATGGAGCTGCTCCTGATTCGAGGTGGTTTTGCAAGCAAGAAGGACTTTGTTCTGGCTGGGGATGGATGTTACTGACCTCATATCTGGGAACCACAAATGTTTTTAGAGAGAGGAGGATTAAAGGAGGACTTAGATTGTATTTTTTTTTTTCAGCTACGTGTTCTTAGCTGACGTTTATTTGTGGCCAGTGTCTAGCAGGGAGGTTGGGTGTGAGGCTTTGGAACAGCCCCGTGTGGAGGAGCAGGGAGAAGTCAGGGAGCTGTGTGTGCATCCCTCTGCCCCTGGGGACTCAAACACCACTTGCTTTGGGTGCCTCTGGGGTCCTGCTACCCTGCTGGGTGTTTGGGGTTCTCTTAAGGGTATCTGAAGAGTGGGGATTTGGCCCAGGATTGAGACAGACGTGGGCAGAGAGCTGGGATGGGTTTGGCTTCCTCATCACCTCCTGCTTCCAGGTGTGCTCTTAGGGAATGTTTTTTACCCTGTGCCTTGGGACATCTTGCTGGCACCTGACATCACTTCCCAACCTCCAGGAACTTGCTCTTAACCCCCCTGTAGCTCCCAGAGCATCTCCCTGCAAGGATTAGATGGAGGTTTCAGGCACTGCTGAAGAAAGCTGCTGGCTTATGTGGTGACCTTTGAATCTCATCTGGCTTGGTGGTTGATATTTTGATTTGGTTACTGTGGTCACATTGTGACAGCTGCTGGTTCATTAGAATTCAGTTCCTCTCCTCACTTTGCCTACCAGGAATATTTAGGTTTTTCTTGCTCAAAGCCCCCTGAATTTAACCCGATGTGCCCCACAAGGTGTGATGCTGGGGGCTCTCTGGGTTGCTCTGCTGGGCAGGCAGTCCCTGCACAGGGTACAACTTTTCCTAGGGTCACAAAGCTGATTTAACCCACCTTGTTCAGCATATTAAAAATGTAAGAAAAGGACTTTTGATCTTTTTCTGTTATTTCCTTGCCTAGACAGTCTGTGTGCTCCTCCCTTCCACGTGTGATATATCTGGTGTTGGCTGTGGTGATTTTTTTACATAACTTATTGAAGATATGGAATAAGTTGCTGCACTGGTAACTAGAAATCAGCTTTTCACTTCTGGTACTGCTTTGAGACTCTCTGAGAGGACATGAGGCAACTGAGCATAGATCTTAGGAGTTGGTTGGTGATGGAGTGTGTGAAGACAAAATCTTTGCTGGTGTTTTTCTTCTCTGGCCATTGCTAAGCCCAAACCAAATTGCAGACAGAGTGCCTTTGCTCTCCCTTCCCTCCCTGTGCTGCCACACAGTCCCTGTCCCCATGGGCCCTGTCCCCACAAGCTGCCCGGGCTCGCCAGGGACTGGCACTTGTACCACAGAACAAATATTTTCCCTTCTGGTTTTCTTCCCTTTTCCTTTGAAAAGTCCCCCAAGTCGTGATGTTCCTCTTAGCATTGGTAGTTTGGAGGAAGCAGCATTTCCTTGTGGTGGGGGTGACCCAGTGGGGCTGGGGTGCACGGGGTGCCCGCAGGGCTCCTGCCTCTGCCTCCTGGGCTACCCAGATCCTGCCCCTGGCTTCTGGGCAACCCAGATCCTGCCTCTGGCTCCTGCCCCTGGCTCCTGGGCTACCCAGCTCCTGCCCCTGGCTCCTGGGCAACCCAGCTCCTGCCCTTGCCTCCTGGGCAACCCAGATCTTGCCCTTGCCTCCTGGGCAACCCAGATCTTGCCCTTGCCTCCTGGGCAACCCAGATCCTGCCTCTGGCTTCTGCCCCTGGCTCCTGGGCAACCCAGGTCCTGCCCCTGGCTCCTGGGCAACCCAGGTCCTGCCCCTGGCTCCTGGGCAACCCAGATCCTGCCTCTGGCTTCTGCCCCTGGCTCCTGGGCAACCCAGCTCCTGCCCCTGGCTCCTGGGCAACCCAGCTCCTGCCCCTGGCTCCTGGGCAACCCAGCTCCTTCCCCTGGCTCCTGGGCAACCCAGCTCCTTCCCCTGGCTCCTGGGCAACCCAGCTCCTTCCCCTGGCTCCTGGGCAACCCAGCTCCTGCCCCTGCCTCCTGGGCTACCCAGGTCCTGCCCTTGCCTCCTGGGCTACCCAGGTCCTGCCCCTGGCTTCTGCCCCTGGCTCCTGGGCAACCCAGCTCCTGCCCCTGGCTCCTGGGCTACCCAGCTCTGCCATGCACTCCTGGCAAGCTGTTTCATGCCTCTGTGCTCCCATGTGCCTTCCTATTTATCTGCAGAAGATGCAGGCTACATTTTTCAGGGCTGTTGTGGGAAGTGATGAATTACTGTCTGGAAAACATCCTGGGTTCCTCGGGTACTCCCTATACATGCCAATTTTTTAATATTATTTTTAATGCTATGATAGCACTTGTCTCTGCAAATATTGCTGTGGCGTTTGCTTTTCATCCGTGGGGCTTTGATTCTGTTGCTGTTGTTATAAGTAGAACTGGAATTTTTGCAGATTAGTTAAGTTTACCCAACACAGCATTATAAGGCCTTGCTTTCAATTGCTAAACTATAAACATTTGGGATGAAAATTTTCCATGCTGTGTATCTGACTCAGCCTGATTATTATTTTTTTAACCTTCTGCAGAAATGATTTCAACGTTTCCTAAAATGAGATTACATTTCAATCCTGGCAGATTTTTGATTTTCTCAGTTAGTGTCTGGCACATCAGGAGCATTAATTCTTTTTCACACCACCTCTGTTATGTCAGGTGGCTTTGGTTCCCCTTCTGCAGCTGGAGAAGTTGAAGGTATGTGAGGAACCGTGAGGGAGATGGCAGAAACTGCCCAGAATTTTCACTCATAAATTTGAAATGCAAAAGGGTTTGGGCTCTTAGCTCTTGAGTCCAGTGGCAGCCAAGATGCCACCACTTGGGGACATGGTGGCTCTGATCCTTCATATGGATCATCCATGTTATGGGAGCACACACTTATCTTGTGGTACCTGCTTTTTTTTTTTTTCCCTTACTGTTTTGTGGGTTTTTTTATTATTATTTCTATTCTAAAATATAATTATTCCTATCTTACTTCCTAAATCCTTTTCAGGGCAGTGGGGTATGGAGGAGCCAAGCAGCTTAGGGTGAATAGAAAGCAAAGAAATGACTATTATATTTGGAAAAAAAGTCAATTCTATGTGGTGTGCAGAAAGAAACACGTGACAACTTTTCAGACAAGCAGACAGAGGTGAATTCTCAGGAGTCACAAGCAGAACTGAGTTTTCCAGAAAAAATGTGGGACTGTCTGAGTAGCTGTAGCTTTAACCAAGCTGAGTTTCAGCAACAGAATATCTGGCTGAAAGGACTAAAAAGGTGAGGAAAGAGCTTCCAAAAACCAACAAACTGGAAATCTCAGATTCCCCATTTTTTTATTTCAAGTGTTCTACATTCCTGAAGCTGACCCAAGCCCACAGCTGCAGGTTTAGGAGCAGGCACTGGATGTGGATGATGCAGGATTGGGGGGAGCCTTATCCCATCCCTCTGCCAGCTCCTCAGCACCCAGGGATTCCCCAGCCAGGTGGGAAATATTCAGAAGGATCTGACCCTATAGTCTCCTCCTGGCAATGAGGTTTGGGGTGGATGCAGTAGGGATCCAGTATCCCAGTTCCTTACAACCAGGATAAGGATGGAGACCCTGGAAGAGGCTGCCCAGAGAAGCTGTGGCTGCCCCATCCCTGGCAGTGTTGAAGGTTGGATGGGGCTTGGAGCACCCTGGGCTGGTAGGAGGTGTCCCTGACTATTCAGGGGGGTTGGAATTAAATGAGATTTAAGGTCTCTTCCAGCCCAAATGATTCTGAGAGCAAGGCACTGGAAGGGCATCTCCAAGACTGGGGAAGCAAATGGTTTTGGATGTGGTTTATTCTGCTCTTTAGTGGCCATTTACCTAAATCCACGTGGACGTGAAGCCTCTGTGTTTCTCCTTCCCCAGGAACAGCTGGATAGGATTTCTTCTTCCCCCCCCTTTTTTTTTTTCCCCCTGGATTAGTTTTAGTGGTGTCTGCACGAAAAAATAAAAAGAAGTAGAAGTACTTCTGGATAACCCTGAGCAACAGTTTGAATTTAACTGTGCAGGGTGTCAAGGCTGAGACCTGAGGAGCTCAGATCTAGCACTTGAAACCACAATGAAAATCACACAATTTACTGTCAGCTGGGGTCTTGAAAGATGCCTTAAAAGTGCTTTGTAGAAGACACTGGCTCCTGTATCCCTTCTTGTCACAGAACATGCCTGCTGGTTCTCATCTCACTTGCCTGGGAACAAAGCAGAAAAAAATCAGTGTGAAAAGCATTTTGTACACGGAGATAGAGAAATATGTGCCAGCTCCCAGTGAAGAGTTAATATCTTTTGCAACAAGTCACTCTTGAAAGCACTGCCAGTCAGGATTCTGAGCTTCAGCAGTCAGCCCCAGCCTCTCTTCCAGTCCTGGAGAAAAGAAATTACAAGGACATTTCCATTTATTTGGGGAACGAGCAGCAGATGTATAAATAGAAACTGTAGACTGTGGCAATTAATGGCTGCATACAGAGCAAAGAATTGAAATATTATTTTGTACTCCATAGTTTTCAGGGAAGTTTACATTCCATTGTATTTTGTTCTTAAACAAGTGCAAGAGTTTTCAGTAAGTCACTTTGTGCCACACTTGTGTTCCGTGCAGGGTGGAAAAAATGGGCATTGAAAATGGATTTGATCTGTATTTGGGATTACAAATTGTTGGTTTGCAAACCAAACTTTGGGCTCCAGGGCTCAGGTTTTATCTGCTTGGGACACTGTGTTTTTCTGTCTTGCAAGTGAATTCATAGAAGTGGCTTGTAAAGGAACACCCAGAAGGCACTTTAATGGTTAATGAGTTTCTGCCCTTTATAGAGATGAACTTAGTTTGGCTTTCAAATAAGCATTTGCTGCTGTTCTCCAGCTGAGCTGATCCTAGTGGCAGAGGGAATTTGAGCTCACACCTGTTTGAGCATTAAAAGAAACCTGTGAGTGACTTCTTTAAAATATTCAGAGAGAGGGAAAAAAAAAAAAAAAAAAAAATCAGTTCCTAGAAAATCTTACCCCACCGAGAAAACCATTGATGGAATTTATTTATTTTAAATAAAAAAACCACTACCAAAAAAACCCTCTAGCCTTCCAGATGAGTTCCAATTTCCCTCTTTTCCAAATGAGTTCCAATTTCCCTCTTTTCCTGGAGTTGTTTGTGGTCATGGAATGGGGGAGCATCCACCCCAAGGTAGTGCTGCCAGGGGGACCCGACCGGCCGGGCTGCGGGCTGGATTTGCATTACAGCTGGAAAGCATACATGTGGGAAAATCTGGGAAACAAAACAAATTTGTTGAATTACTAGGTCATTTACATAGCTGCTCCAGTCATGGTCCGTTAAACAGGCAAAAACAATGGGTTTGTTCTGCTCTCTAGTTAAGGCACAGAGTGTGTAAAACAATGCCGAGTTAGCTGGATAATTAATAATCGTTGGGAGCCCCGCCGGAGCTCGGGCCTCAACTTCCCACTGAAGAGAGGTGGGAAATTGTAGCTCGGCCCTCAACTTCCCACTGAAGAGAGGTGGGGAATCGGGGAAGGCGTTAGCTAAATGAGAGCAACTTATTTGGGGGGCTTTTGGTGTATTTTCCTACAAAACCCAGGCTCCAGCTCCCAGGTGCTGAGCCTTAAAGCCTCACGTTCCTCGCCCGTCGAAACGCGCGCCCGTCCTCAGGTTTTGGGGCTTTTCTTTGCTGAAGGCCACATCCAGGAGAAAAAAAAAAATAGTTGTCACTTTCTGTGGGAAGACGTGATGGTCTTGAGGGGGGGGAAAAAAAATATCCTTTTTATTTTTGCAGCGAAATTTTTAAGTCTCTTTCTGGCAAGTCCTCCTGGCAGGTGGTGCGGCGGCTTCCCCGCTCCTGTCCCCGGGCTGGGGGCTGCTGGGGTGTCAGCACGTTTGGTCAGATGCACAGAAGAGACCAAATGAAATATAAAACAGTTGCAGGGAAAAGGATAAAAAGGGTATGACAGGAGGGTACAGCAATTCTCCACCACGTCGTGCCAGTAGATACGTCTTACCATATGGTCTGCATTAGGGACAGCACCAGTTCTCACACTCTGTGAGGCTGCTGGTATACTGGGTCCCTGCTTTGATCCTTGTAGCATGTGAAATAAAAAGATAGGGAGCATGCATTTAACAGGAACCATCAGTACTTTAATTAGATTATATTCCTTTTTAACTTGAATCGGAGTCCTCCCGTGCGTTTCTTTATCCTGGAAACTTTTTACCCTGTGGTTGTGGGCTTGAAGCATATTCAGGAGTTCTGAGGAGGGTGCAGAATGAGCAGTGATGGAGAAGGATATTCTGGGAAGCAAACACGCTGACTAAATGTGATAAAGGAGAAATTAGGCCAATGATCAAATATTAAAAAGAGTAGCATTGTGTGTGTGTGTGTGTGTATACGTGTGAATTATCCGGAAAAAAGCAGTTCTGATTAATTCCTGGATGAGCAAGCTATGTAAACAGATCAGCAAGAATTTAGTTACAAGCATTTTTAATTTGTTGTTTAAATACCTTTTAATTATGATATCTATATCGACATGTTCATATCCCTTCTACTATTTATATTTTAATTTCTACGTGTCAGTAGAACTGAAGATGCTTGATTCTGGTTCACGTTGCCAGCAAATTTTGCTTTTCTAGGAGAATATTTTTTTTTTTTCTCTCCCTAAATATTCACTGTCATGCAAATCTCATAGCACAGGGATTCCAGAGCCAAATCTCCCGTGGTATGTGGAGTGCAGCACCCAGAAAATCTGAAGAGAAAACTGGTTTTAGGAGGTGGTAGATGGAGAAGTGTGCAGGTGTCAGCAGGAGCTGGCCCAGTGGCTGTAACCTGCTTAATCTTTCTTTATTTCAAGTAGCAAAATAAAACAAGCGTTTAAAAAAAAAAAAAAAAAAAAAAAAAAAAAAAAAGTGAGAAAAATCAGTGGAACTTTGAAGTAGCTGTTGCTGACTGAGCACTGGAGTGGGCTGAAGGCCAGGACAACACTTGTAATAATTCTGAAAGCTCTAAATGAGCTGCTGATGTTCAGGTGAGCTGTGCAGCCAGAGCAGCTGTCGCCCTGAGCTTTGCATCCTCCAACCTCTTTTCCCAGGGACTGCAGAGCCACAAGATCAAGGGGAATTGGTGCCTTCTGCAAAAGAATTGTGTAGTGAGTCTACCCAGCTCTGCTGAGGATAAATAATGGGATGAAAAGCACGTTAGCATCCTGACATAGAGGAAGCAGCATGGCAGAAAGGGAGGGAAGAACACGAGCTGTAAAACATCAAGTTCAGAGAACGTGTGGAATGAGGTTCAGTGTTAAAAGACAATAAGCTGAAAGCAAAGAGAGAAAGAGAGGAACAACTGTACATGAGGTTAAGATAAATAATCATGAGAGATTATAGCAATGCATAAAGAAGAGGAGGTCAGGAAAGTAGATTTTGGGACCTCTTAGAGATGGAAAGGGTAATTTATTGACAGATGATGTAGACACTGCTAAAAAATAAATGGATTTTTCGCCTCAGTGTTCACAAAAGAGGACAGGGAACAGATGCCAGAACCACATATAAATTTCCCAGGAGAGAGGCAAGAAATATTGAAGGAAATAGGGATTATTCCAGAATGGGTGATCACACGGTGGGTGAGAACATCAGTGGATGGATTAAACTCTGTAGAGGAGCCATCACAGAATTCTTAAGTAAGAAGAGAGAAAGGAGTGTTTCATGTTCTTAGGAGAAAACCAGACAGGCAAACCACTCCCCTCCAGTTCTAAATGTCCTCAGCTGCCCATGAGGGGACATTTCTCTTTCACCATCGTGCCACGATGCTTTTGTCCCACAAGGACTCAATGACAAGTGTTTTGCATGCCTCTTTTACTGATTTTTAAATCTATTTTATAACAAGGAGCTCAGTCCAGCCTGTGTGGAAGGGATACTGAATTTGAGCAGTGGGTCAGGTGGAAATTCTCTTTGGGGTACCCATCAACAAAGCATTTCCCAGTGGGTTCTGCTAGCTGGTGTGTTCTGCCTCCTGGGGGAGCATCAGTGGTTCTCTCAGGATAAACCTGTTCTTATCTGACAGCATGCTTGATATTATGGGCTGGAATGCTCCCATGGGAGGGTGAGGTGCCTCAGGTGATGGAATGTTTGCATCTTAGTGGTCTGGAGGATTTTATAAGAGCAGGGGGGGTGTGTCCCTGTTGGACTGCTGGATTTAACTTCCAGTCCAGAGTGGGCACTCAGCCAGTCTGGACCTGGGTCTATAAAGAACTAATATCTGAAGTTTTTAGGATCTTCCTGAGTCTCTTAATGATCTAGAAGAATCTCAGTGGTACAATCTTCTTGGTTGAGCTGAAGTGTTCCATGTGAAGATGGAGTTTCACCTTGGTCATCTTGCTGGCTTCATCCTCCAGTGTCCTGTCTCTCCAGAGACATTTTTTTCTTTCACAAATCTGTCATCAAAGGTTCTTTTGCCTCTTCTTGGTCCAGATTCATCAGTCTCTTGCTCCCCTGAGGTTTGGCTGTTTCCAGGGGGCTGATGTCTGGGGTACTGGCAGGCACTGAGGCTGGAGAGAAAAGGAGATTGAAGCATCTGGGCAGGCAGGTGAGGGAGGTACCAGGGACAACATTTAATATAAAGCTGTGCAGGGCTGTGGGGTTAAGGCTTGGGGTCTGTCTTAGCATAGAAGAACATGGATGAAAATCTACCAGTCTTTGGTGGACTGGGGAAAAACCAACACTCACTGAGTTTAGCTTGTCCATCTGGCAGGGAAGATCTTTGGATGCCAAGCTGACTCAGCAAAACACTTGCTGCTTAAAACTTTGCAATGCTTTAAAAACAGAATCCAAATCAAACAACATTTTACATCCCCCAGGCAGAAATTTCTATCTGATCCTTCAGATGGTTTTTGCAGAAAACCAAACCCTTTCTGCTGTCCCCTGAGTGGGGTTTTACCCTCTTCCCAAGTGCAGCTGCCAGCAGATTTTCTCTGCTGGTTTCTGGTTCCAGGAGGTTCCAGGAGAGCAGCAGCTCTGCCTTCATCTCCTCTTCCTCCCTTCACCCTCAGACTAGAAAGCTGCTTTGCTTTTGCTCATCCTCCACCTTCTGGTGCCTCCCCCCATCCTTGCTGGTGGCATCTGAGGGGATGAAGGCCAATATCTAAGGAATGGAAGGATGTTTGCTGGGCTGGTAGAGCCCATGAAATGTCTGACTGAATTGAACTAGACCTACCTTTTAAGGATTTTCTCCCAAATAATGCAAGTAAATAGGAAAATAAGTAATTGTAAATAGGAAAACTCTATTCCAAATACAAAAAGTAAAATTTCTTGTAGATGCACAGGCTTGGACAATGCTTGTAATGCCTGCTTATCATGATGAGAACATGCTTTGGCTTCAGCAGCCTTCTATTGCCTCACCAGCCTCTGAAATACCATCTCATGGGATGCAAGGGATTGCAGAGGAATCTCTGAATGGGTGATAAATTCTTGCCTAATCCTTGTTTTGTGGACAGAAACACCCAAATGCAGGCAGAGACTGAGCTTATTGGCCCTCCTCTCATCCATGTTCAAATTCCTAGAGCTCCCTGCCACCCATGACCAAATGGCACCCTTGTTGCTCAGCTTAGTCCAACTCCTTAATCTACTAAGTTTCCACTTTTGGGGGAAATTGCAGAAAACCAGGAGCTCTCAAAGTGTGAATAGCTACAAGAAGTCATGTGTAAAATTGGTTGTGTAAAATTGGTCTTTTTCTTTCTCCAGAGCCAGGTTCCATTGGTGTGGTGGATTTACTGGGTGCTCACTTGGGGATGGGTTTGGTTAGAGAGGAACTTTGGCATTCTGGCCTCAAAACAAAAATCATCTCTCTGAGCCCAGAAGCAAAATTCTTCAGCTGTATTACAAAGCTCTCCAACCATTTAAAAAAATATTCTGGGCATCTTTGTTGTGGTTGGATTTGGGGCAATGGAGCTCTCCAGCCTTTGCATTTTGGGACTTTTGTAGTTGAGGTTTTGAAAATTCACCTGAAATCCACTGAATTGTTTCTGCAGGACAGAACAAGAGACTTTTCTCAGCCCCTGAGTGCTTGGCTTCCAACTCACAGAATCTGCTGGGGTTTGGGTCAGCCTGGGGAGTCCCTTCCTGGGGGTCAGCTGGGAGGAAGTAGGAAAAATCTTTGGGAGACTTATAAATGACCAACAAGTGAGTTGCATGGTGTTCAGCTCGCTCATTTCCAGCGTGTTTGCTTGGAGTGGGTTTTCACCTCTGTAGGGCAGAACTATTCTTCACCTGCCTTTGATATTTTCTTTTTTTTTGTTTGAAAACGTGAAATGGTTTTGATCAGGTTCTGTGGAGCTGTCATCACACCCTGAACAGTTGCAACTTGAGGCTCTGCTCATGTGGTGCACACCTGTAAGATGTTGGGAAGGGACTTGGCTTTGAAGCTCGACTTGTTCTCTCATAAGAGGCCACATATTTCTTCCATCATGTAATGAGATTTGCTGATGATACAGAATGGAGGGGAGCAGCCTGCACTTAAAAGAGAGGCAATATAAAATAATACAGCTTTGGCCACAGGCCTCCACTTGGATCCCTCCTGCCACGGGGCAGAGCCCTGTGGACATGAACACGGCCCTGGGTAGCAATAAAAAAATCTGTGAGTTTCTGTTGCTACACTTGATTTTTTTTTTTTTTTTTCAATGCTTTCAAGATTCTTAAAATGTAAAGAAAACGAATTAGTGAAACGGAGAGGGAGAGTGAAACTAAAAGGGAAGATGTGCTGGTGGAAATGTTTGCAAGAGAGATGCTGGGAGGTGATTCCAGGTCTCTGGGAATAGATGTCCCTCCTCTCCCAAACTCTCTCCCAGCCCCTGGTAGCAGCAAGGGTGATGTGGGATTTTAGGAGGCTTTAAAAATGTAAAAAGGACCTTTCTGAGTCAGCTGGTGAGAGGCTGGGGGGCTGCTCCTCTTGCTGCTTAATGGAGAGAGACAGAGCTGAGGGGTGATGGAAAACAGGGCGTGGAAACCTTTGCCCAGACACAAACCAGGTTTGCTTTGCCTCGTGGAGATTTATTTATTTATTTGCTTGGTTTGTTTTTTATTATTTCTCTGAAGCGAATGCTCTGAGATTCACGGGCAAAGGTTGAATAAAAGTCAGAGGAAACTATTTTGGCACTTTGGAAGGGCTGAGGGAGGCCACATCCGTAATCCTGTGCACGGTTCTTGTCACCTTATTATTAGAGCTGTGTAAATCTGGCAAGGATTTGTATTTGCCAAATATACCTCTGGCCTAGATTTGGGCTTATATTTGGAATTCAGGCCAGTTTTAACGCCTGTGCTGTTTGTAATTTTTGCCAGTTTCAAGCAAAATAACAGGAAAGAGGATAATGAAGGACAGAAGAGTCAGGAAAGTGAAAAACTAAGAAAGGAAGGCTCCAGAAAAAGAGAAGGGAAAAAGGACAAAGGAATTCAGAGCTCACTCCTCCTTTTTTACTTTCTCCCCAGCCCATCCTTGGCGTATCCTCTTTCTTCCTTTTCATGCTTCATCGTTGCTCTCTCCAAATTTCAAAGACTGAAATGAATTCAGCCACTCTCTCCTGCTCTCTGTGTGCTCTCACATTTGTTTCTTTTCATTTGCAAACTTCTCCCTTAACCTCCTCTCTCCTAACTTCACACATCCCCCTTCACCCCCCCCCTTCATTTCTTTCCCAGAGCCCTGGGTGCTGGGCCATTCCCTTGGACCCTCACATCCTCTGGTGGCTCCCGGGTGCTTTGAAGCTCCTGCATATCAGCCAGATTAAAATGCTCAGCCCTGAAAACGTGGCAAACGTGGTGCTGGGACAGGCCCTGCTGGCTCAGGGGGTCTCACCCCAGACCTGCCTTAGGTGGAAAAAGCAAGGATGTTCTCCCCAGCATTGGGGAAGCCCCTCAGTTTTTTTTTCCCCTGTTCTCCTGGCTGGTTGGGCAGGGTGAGGGGCTTGGAGCTGCTTTCCCCGGGGCTCAGCCACGTGGAAGGGGCTGAGTGGATTTTGCTAAATTAAGGGTAGAGAAGCTGTGACTTCCTCAAGGTCAACAGGAGAATCAAAGGCAGAATGGGAACATAAAGCCCAGTAATGAGGAGCAAGAAGCCCGGGTTCTGGCTGTAGGTAATTCTGGGCTTTAGCTTGCGATTTGATATTATTGGGAGCTCAGAGTTTTAATTGAAGGCACTTAAGCTGCAGATTTTAAGTGCTTTAGGAGCCTCCTGCTCCTCCTGGCTCTTGCTGGCTGCTTTTCCCCACCCCAGAGACCCCGGCACAGCCAAGTGCTGTGTCTTGGTTATCCACCTTCCTTCAGTAGCTCCCAGGGGAGGCGTCCCTGCCATCTGCCTCCTCCTCGCTGGCCCGGCAGGGAGGGCTGGGGCTGGTGGCACTGCCCGCAGGTGTGGGGGTACAAAGGCCCCAGCTCTGTACTGGATCTTGTTAGAGATGTTTATCTGTCTGCTAGGGTTGCATGGGCTGGGTGGAGCTGGTTTATTGCATTATTTGATCCCCTCCTTCGGTGATGATTCATTGATCATTAACACGTAGAGATCTGCTGGGGCTTCGGATTTGTTGGAGCCAGAGGAGGTGCCACGGGGATGAGCTGATCCCAGCACCGAGCTGCAGCCCTCCCTCACCTGGGGAGGGCACAGGCATTGCTCAGGGTCCCTTCTGAAGGCCGGGGGATGCTGCAAGGCTGCTTGACCTTGGGACAAAGGTGAAGGTGGTCACGAGCTGAGCAAAGGGCAGATGTGAGAGGAGTTCTGCCCAGGAGAAATCCATGTAGGGATGTGGTAGTGGCCAGCACTGGGCTGAGGTACTAGAATGAGATGCCAGCAGTTCCAAATAACCCCGCATTTCTGTTTTTCATAAATGCCCTGTTCAGTGGGTTGGTCCCAAACAGAAACCAACCAGGGCAGGTTTGCTACATCCTGAAATTGCTCCTGGTGCCCACGGCCTGGCCTCCCGCTGGCTCTGCCGCTCCAGAGGGTCTGGCAGAGAGCGCCGCGGCCAACAGCAGAGAGGGGAGGTGTGTGTTTGTC